>NW_026708775.1:0-35536 GCF_902713425.1 Acipenser ruthenus
GCGGCTTCTTGCAGTCGTTGGTCTCTGTTTCGGAGCCGTGCCACTTCTCTGGAGAGCTGGCTCACTACTTCTTGTAGGCTTCCTGCCTCAGTATTGTCCGTGGTTAGGGAGGTCATTTCAGCTCTGGATCTTTGGTCTGAGCGCTGATCTGACCTTCTTAGATAATCCAGTTCTCTGGGAGGTAGCTCTGGATTATTAGTAGGCACAGAGGTTGATTCAACTCTAGTGGACAGTCTTTGAGTTGACACCTGCAGCCTTATCTTTTGGAGGTTGCAAATCTCTGTATTTGCTTTTACAAGATCCTCCTTTCTTTCCTCTAGCTCTTTGTGGAGCCTATTGATTTCCTCATCTTGTTGTTGCAGCAGCAAGCTCAGGCAGTTGTACTGCTTTCTTTGGTCTTCCGTCTGTCGCTGGAAGTCTCCTATCTGCTGCTGGAGGTCTCTTATCTGCTGCTCTCTGTCTTGTAGATCCTCAACTGCGGCATCTTGTTCAAGTTCCTTGACTCTGTTCTCCAGTCTGTCTATGTCAGTAGTGAGGGAGGCAATCAGGTTTGTTTGTGTTTTAATCTCAGAGTTTTTGTCTCTGACTGTGTTCTTATGGAGTTCAATGTCATTGAGGGCCTGGTGCCATCCACAGTGGGCCGCAAAACCAACAGCAGCGTAGCGTGTTGCTCTATACGCCAATCTCATTTTGGGGTTGTCCTCACATTGCCAGGCGTGTTCTTGCTGGTAGCTTTCCAGCTCAGCCACAGTGCGACTTTTCCATCCGATGATCTCAGGCGCATGGTTGGGTTCTTGGATTGCAGCATTGTAGAGAAATGCGGAGATGTCCAGCATTTCTGATCCCTACACTACTCTAACTAGGGGCTCTATTGGTTGGGAGTTAGAAGTTAGCACTCAGTATTCAAGTGAATCCTGACTTAATCTGTAGTGTGCATGTGTGTGTGTGTGTGTGTGTGTGTGTGTGTGTGTGTGTGTGTGTGTGTGTAACTAGTGGCACTCACACTTCTATGAGGGGTGTCCAAAACTTTGTAGCCGGGTGAATTAGCATAAGCCTCCCTATGAGAGTAGCTCTTAGGATAATGGTGATTCTTTACTAGGTCTCCTAACGGCTGGCTCTCCTACGCTATGTGCTTGGGGAAGAAAATAGAGAGAGAGAGAGAGAGAGTTATTCTCAAGGAACTAACAGCAGTCTTTAATGGATCAAGAGAGAGATAGGGAGAGCAAAAGAAACAAGGAATTTCTCTTCCCGTTTAATAAGCTTCTATGGGAAATCGAGTAGCAAAATGTATCCTATTTTAGTCAGGCAATGCAGACTACAAGATTTGAAAATAGGAAGGGCAAATTAATAAATACTACTCCACCACTATATGGCAGAGTGAGGAACAATGGGTTCCTGTGGCGGAGTGTCCCGCCCCTATTTATTATTTTTTGTATTTTTGTTTGCGGCGCGGATAAAAGCGCCACGTCTTTTATTATTATATTTAAAAACCCCGTGAGGATGCATGACTGATCAGCTACTGATTATTTAAGTAGCTGACAGTCATGCATCCTTACCAAACACGTGCAGACTCTGGCCGAGGGGTAATAAGATAATTAACAACTAGTTAACTCCTCGGCCAGAGTATGAGAAGCGGCAGCTGTCCGTTCTGCAGTTGTTGAGTGTAGAGAGGAGAGTACGGAAGAGCGGAGAGAGAGAGCACAAGAACATATAAAATTAACAATTGCTATATTTAAACAAATATACTTGTTTCTATTTGTTTGGCCATCACGCCTTTTTGTTTTGTGTTTTGTTCATTGTTTAAATCTTTTGTTTTTGTTTATTTGATTAATTAAATACGCTGAACGCAATAGCATTCAGCTTCACCCGCCCATCCACTGTTGTTTGGTTTCTGTACTTCCTGGTCAGTGACGTCATCACACATCACCACTGCGAGCCAGTCTACCACATATGGTGTCCTGCATGGGACAAACAACGCCTCCAAGAGCCGGACCAGGACAGAAAAGTGTGTTTTTTTGTTTGTTCGTTTTTTTTTTCAAATTAAATAATTGGAAGAAGGAGGAAACAGCAGCAGCAGGTGCAGCAGCAGGTGCAACAGCGCGGGGCTGGTCGCAAGTCCCACTGGGTCTCTGCTGTGCTGGACGTTTGCCTCACCTGTCTGAGGGGTGAGGAATGGTGCTTCGCCGTTGGTGAGGTCAGGCATGTAGCACCCGACCAACCCCCTCCATGGCACTTGAGGGAGGAGCCTGAACATCCTGCGCCCATGTGGGAGGAGGATGGCTCAGAACAGGAACCGGAGGATGAGGGGTCGGTCCATCCACAGCCCAAGAGGGGGGAGGCCGAGTGTCCACAGCCCAAGGCTCCACTAGCAGGGGAAGAATACCTGCTGGTTTCACCTCCACCACCACCGTCCGAGGGAAAGGAGCAGGAGCTGCCTCTGCATCCTCCGAGGCGGACTGGTCCACTCTCCTCAGAGGGGATCTGGGACTGGCTGGCGGAGCCTGAAAGGGATATCGTGGACGCCTTCCCTGCTGTGATCAATCTCCTGTGGGCAAGAGATGGGGAGCGCTGGGAGGCCTGGGAACAGAAACACCACCCAGCATCCCTCCTAGTCATCGCAGCAATGGTGCTCAACTACCTGGCTGCAGATATGGGAGGGGCCCCGCTGCTGTTTCCAGCGCCAGAGGGAGAGGAGCCAGTGCTGTCGTCTCCAGCGCCAGAGGGAGAGGAGCCATCGCTGCCTTCTCCAGTGCCAGAGGGAGAGGAGCCATCGCTGCCGTCTCCAGCACCAGAGGGAGAGGAGCCATCGCTGCCTTCTCCAGCGCCAGAGGGAGATGAGCCATCGCTGCCTTCTCCAGCGCCAGAGGGAGAGGAACCATCGCTGCCTTCTGCAGCGCCAGAGGGAGAGGAGCCATCGCTGCCTTCTCCAGCGCCAGAGGGAGAGGAGCCATCGCTGCCTTCTGCAGCGCCAGAGGGAGAGGAGCCATCGCTGCCTTCTCCAGCGCCAGAGGGAGAGGAGCCATTGCTGCCGTCTCACTAGGAGCAGAGCAGCAGGAGCTGCCTCTGTCTCCACCACCACCAGGAGCAGAGCAGCAAGAGCTGCTTCTGTCTCCACCACCGCCAGGAGCAGAGCAGCAAGAGCTGCCTCTGCCTCTGCCACCTCCACCAGCAGAGGGTGAATGCCTGCTGGTTCTGCCTCAACCGCCGTGGGAGGACTGCTTGCCCCTCCCACCTCCACCAGCAGAGGGTGAATGCCTGCTGGTTCCGCCTCAGCCACCGTGGGAGGATTGCTTGCCCCTCCCACCTCCACCAGCAGAGGGTGAATGCCTGCTGGTTCTGCCTCAACCGCCATGGGAGGACTGCTTGCCCATTCCACCTCCACCAGTAGAGGGTGAATGCCTGCTGGTTCTGCCTCAACCGCCGTGGGAGGATTGCTTGCCCCTCCCACCTCCACCAGCAGAGGGTGAATACCTGCTGGTTCCACATCCACCGTCATGGGAAGGACTGCTCTTGCCCTGCCTCGCACCGCCCAAGGATGCCTGCCTCGCTTCGCCCAAGGATGCCTGCCTCGCTTCGCCCAAGGATGCCTGTTTCTCTGCATCGCCTGGGGCTGCCTGTTGCTCCGCATCGCCTGGGGCTGCCTGTTGCTCCACATCGCGTGGAGAGCCACCAGTTACAGGGAACAAGGGAGAAGTGGAGCTCCCGCTGCCGCCTCCATGGCCAGGGGCTCCCCTCCCAAGTTCACTTCCCGAGGGTCCGCTGCTGCTGCTGCCGTCGCCTCCCGAGGGTCCGCTGCTGCTGCCGTCACCTCCCGAGGGTCCGCTGCTGCCGTCGCCTCCCGAGGGTCCCCTGCGGCTGCCGTTGCCCCCCGAGGGTCCGCTGCAGCTGCCATCGCCCCTCAAGGGTCTGCTGCTGCTGACATTGCCTGCCGAAGATCTGCAGCTGCTACCTTCGCCTCCCGAGGGTCCTGTTTTGCCTGGGGTCGCTACCAGTCCTGCCATGCGGCAGGAAATACTGTGGCTGGAGCCCCATGAAGGGGAGCTGCCGGCCATGGAAAAGTGGGGGAGGTCAGAATACCAGCTCCCCCAGCCGCACTTTCACGGCAGGAAATACTGTGGCTGGAGCTCCGTGAAGGGCAGCTGCCAGCCATGAAGAAGGGGGGGAGGTCAGGAGACCAGCTTCCACCGCAGCAATTTCGCTGCAGGAGAAAGGGTGGCCGGAGCCCCATGGAGGGGAGCTGCTGGCCATGAAGAAGGGGGGGCAGGTCTGGAGACCACCCCCAAAATTTTTCTGGCCAGAGGAACCGGCCTGTGCGTGGTCCACTGGGACGCTACAGTTGTTTGGGTGGGAGGAGGACATCCCACCGTGGCCGCCACCTTTGGCCCATTGCTGCCCCTGTTCCTGGGCCGGGACTGCTAGCCGGGACTTTAGGGAATAAGGGGGGAGGTGGCCGAAAAGGCCATGAGTGCTGCGCACAAGGGGGGGCATGTGTGGCGGAGTGTCCCGTCCCTATTTATTATTAATTGTATTTTTGTTTGCGGCGCGGATAAAAGCGCCGCGTCTTTTATTATTATATTTAAAAACCCCGTGAGGATGCATGACTGATCAGCTACTAATTATTTAAGTAGCTGACAGTCATGCATCCTTACCAAACGCGTGCAGACTCTGGCCGAGGGGTAATAAGATAATTAACAACTAGTTAACTCCTCGGCCAGAGTATGAGAAGCGGCAGCTGTCCGTTCTGCAGTTGTTGAGTGTAGAGAGAAGAGTACGGGAGAGCGGAGAGAGAGAGCACAAGAACATATAAAATTAACAATTGCTATATTTAAACAAATATACTTGTTTCTATTTGTTTGGCCATCACACCTTTTTGTTTTGTGTTTTGTTCATTGTTTAAATCTTTTGTTTTTGTTTATTTGATTAATTAAATACGCTGAACGCAATAGCATTCAGCTTCACCCGCCCATCCACTGTTGTTTGGTTTCTGTACTTCCTGGTCCGTGACGTCATCACACATCACCACTGCGAGCCAGACTGCCACAGTTCCCTATAAATGATTCCTCTTTAAATAGATATATCTGAGATATAGCTTAAGGAATTAAGGATATCACAGGAATAACATCTGTGTAATCTACTGTATATTCGTTGACTCTGAATATTACCTACTCAATGGCACTAAACTAGTGTTTTAGGATTAATTTATCTTGTCCCTAAAGAGTAATTGGATTATTCGTAATCTTTATCTTGAAATTATTTAATTTCACAGAGTCAAAGAATTTACTTCCTAAATTTAGAATTTCACAAACTCAGAAAAAGGATTGGTTTGTTGAGTGTTCAAATTGAGTACTCTGTGGTACAACAGCATTAACAAAAAAAAGAAGAGAATCAAAATAAATAAAAAAAAGGAAATGAAATGAGTGTAAACAAGAGAAACAAAATAGTACAGTAACAAAATAGAAAGAAAAGAAATAGATTGGAAGCAGTGATAAAGTACAAAATTCAATAATAAAGTACTGACAAACAATTGATAGAAGCAAATTAGGGAGAATGAACAGGGGTGAGATAGCAAGGGGATAACGAACAATACACAAAGGGAAAAATAAAGAGCATAACAATACAATCTCATAAGAGGTTAACAGTTAATTTGGGAATTTAAGTTAACTCAGGTGATATGGAGAATTATGCATTCCACTACCTTGAATAAATTAACAATGCATCCAAACTATTTCTACACTGTTTGGAGTTAACAAATTTCTGTTAATGGACAATTTGGGAATTAAAGAGTTAACAATCAGGTCATGTGGAGAATTACGCATTCCACTGCCTTGAAAAATTAACAGCCCATCCAAGTTATATCTATACTGCTTGCAGGATACAAAAACAAAAAATAAAAGAGCACAGGAACATTACCAGGTTAATACTTTGTATAGCCTCTGATTTGGGAATTCAAGAGTTAATAGTCAGGTTACATGGAGAATTACACATTCCACTGCCTGGGACAATTAACAACACATCCAAACTATGCCTATGCTGCTTGAGGAATACAACACATTTCAGTTAATCTTTACCAGGTTTCATTATTTGCAAGGGTTGATTAAAAAGGTGAGTACCTATTGTGTTAACACGATTGTGGCAAAGTGCCCCGTCCCTGTGTGCATTGGTGTGTATGTTGCGTGTGTTAATGTTGGTGTATAGATTGGTACACGGGATATAAACGGGTCTGTGTTTCACGTGTATTTAAAGTGTAGATTTGTATTTAGGCACGAGGAGAGCACAAATCACTTCACGTGCTGGTTAAATGTAATATGTGAGCACGGGGTTGCACAGAATTAATTCACGTGCTGGGATTCAAGTGAATAATTAATTAGTAATTGAATCCCAGCACAATAGTATATATAGACGCACATTTCTTGCACTCAGGGTTGGGTGTTCGAGAGTGGAGAACGGGTGAGGAGAAGTAGGAAAGTAAAGTGAAAGAGATCGTAAATATAAGTGTTTGTACTCACCGTGTTTGTTTGTCTCCGTGCACCGTTTGTTTAATGTTAGTCCGTTTTGTATGTCTATTTATTTTGGTGTCAAGTGCCGTGTCCAGTGTTTTTGTCTGTTTACAACCCTTTTATTTGTTAATAAACGCTGAGTGCAGCCATTGCACTCAGCTCATCACAACCACTGTCTCTGTATTCCTTCCTGCTTCCGGTCTGACGCCACCCACTCTGGCCGTCTTTGTGACACGTGGTGTCATCGAGGGATAGCCGCGCCTCCAAGCGTCAGACCAGGAGGGGTTTTGTTTAAAAAAAAAAAAAAAAAAAAAAATATATATATATATATAATGGCAGAAGACGCCACAAAATGGCGGGACTGGTTCCTGGAGAATGCTGGGCTGGAGGCCCAGGCTCTGCCCATAGTCGTTCGGGCCCTGTGGATGATGGACAGTGAGAGATGGGAGGCCTATCAGCAGGAACACACCCCAAACACCTTGGAGGAAGGTGTGGAGTTTCTCCTCAGCTACCTGGAGGCAACGATAAACGGAACAGCAGCCCAGGTAGCAGGACCACCAGCAGAGGAGTACCTGCTGTCCCCATCTCCACCAGCAGAGGGTGAATGCCTGCTGGTTTTGCCTCCACAGCCCAAGCGGGAGACAGATAAAGAGGTGAAGGACAGGGAGGAGGAGTGCCGCCTAAGGGCCAGGCATCCACGGCGATGCAACAAGCCATCGTCGGGGTGCCTCCTCTGCGACCAGGATCACCTGTTCGCCCACTGTCCCTTCCGCAGTTATGGGGAGGAGCCTGAGCGTCCACAGCCCAAGCGGGAGGAGCCTGAGTGTCCACAGCCCAAGCGGGAGGAGCCTGAGCATCCACAGCCCAAGCGGGAGGAGCCTGAGCGTCCACAGCCCAAATGGGAGGAGCCTGAGCGTCCACAGCCCAAATGGGAGGAGCCCGAGCGTCCACAGCCCAAGCGGGAGGAGCCCGAACGTCCTACGCCTGAGTGGGAGGAGCCCGAACGTCCTACGCCTGAGTGGGAGGAGCCCGAACGTCCTACGCCTGAGTGGGAGGAGCCCGAACGTCCTACGCCTGAGTGGGAGGAGCCCGAACGTCCTACGCCTGAGTGGGAGGAGCCCGAACGTCCTACGCCTGAGTGGGGGGAGCCCGAACGTCCACAGCCCAAAAGGGAGGAGTCGGTGCGTCCACAGCCCAAAAGGGAGGAGTCGGTGCGTCCACAGCCCAAAAGGGAGGAGTCGGTGCGTCCACAGCCCAAAAGGGAGGAGTCGGTGCGTCCACAGCACAAAAAGAGGGAAGTCGGGGCTTCCACAGCCGTAGGACCCAAGCTGCCAGCAGAGGGAGAATGCCTGCTGGTCCCACCTCCACCAGCAGAGGGTGAATACCTGCTGGTGCCGTCCCAAGAGCCAGAAGGGGAGGAGTTACAGGCTCAACCCCCTGAAAATTTTTGGGGGGGAGAAGGGCAGGATGCTGGTGTCCCCCAGCAGCCTCGAGCTATGCTGCTGAAGGCAGCACGGCGCGCACATGCCCAGCCGCCACAGCAGAGGGAGCCAGCACCGCCACAGCCTCCCTCTGAGTGGCCAGCATCAGCCCCATCGCCTCTACCTCCGCCACCTCCACCGCAGTGGGAGGACTGCTTGCCCCTCCCACCTCCACCAGCAGAGGGTGAATACCTGCTGGTCCCACCTCCACCAGCAGAGGGTGAATGCCTGCTGGTTCCACCACCGCCAGGAGCAGAGGAGCTGGAGCTGCCTCTGCCTCCACCACCGCCAGGAGCAGAGGAGCTGGAGCTGCCTCTGCCTCCGCCACCGCCCGGAGCAGAGGAGCAGGAGCTGCCTCTGCTGCCCGTACCTCCGCAGGGAGTACGGTGGCCGGAGCCCCAGAAAGGGGAGCTGCCGGCCACGAAGGGGGAGGAGGTCTGGAGACCACCAACCCCAGCAGCAGTTTCGCTGCCGGAGATCGTGGGGGAGGTCAGGAGACCTGCTCCCACTGCAGCAGTTTCGCTGCCGGAGATCGTGGGGGAGGTCCGGAGACCTGCTCCCACTGCAGCTTCTTCGCTGCCGGCAGTACTGTGGTCGGAGCCCCACCAAAGGGAGCTACCGGCTACAAAGAAGGGGGACGAGGTCTGGAGACCACTTTCCCCAGCAGCAGTTTCGCTGCAGGAGTTCTTGTGGCCGGAGCCCCACAGGAGGGAGCTGCCGGCTACGAAGAAGGGGGAGGTCGGGGGACCACCTGCCCCCGCAGCTTTTTCGTTGCAGGACGGGACCAACAGGCTGTCAGCCGTGCCACTACCGGCAGGGGTGCTGACAGCATGGCCAGCCATGGGCCCACTGAAGCCTCCCTTCCCAGCCCGAGACTTTGTCCTGGACTGCTGGGTTTTTAAGGGGGGAGGTGGCCGTTGAGGCCATGTGTGCTGCGCACAAGGGGGGGTATATGTGGCAAAGTGCCCCGTCCCTGTGTGCATTGGTGTGTATGTTGCGTGTGTTAATGTTGGTGTATAGATTGGTACACGGGATATAAACGGGTCTGTGTTTCACGTGTATTTAAAGTGTAGATTTGTATTTAGGCACGAGGAGAGCACAAATCACTTCACGTGCTGGTTAAATGTAATATGTGAGCACGGGGTTGCACAGAATTAATTCACGTGCTGGGATTCAAGTGAATAATTAATTAGTAATTGAATCCCAGCACAATAGTATATATAGACGCACATTTCTTGCACTCAGGGTTGGGTGTTCGAGAGTGGAGAACGGGTGAGGAGAAGTAGGAAAGTAAAGTGAAAGAGATCGTAAATATAAGTGTTTGTACTCACCGTGTTTGTTTGTCTCCGTGCACCGTTTGTTTAATGTTAGTCCGTTTTGTATGTCTATTTATTTTGGCGTCAAGTGCCGTGTCCAGTGTTTTTGTCTGTTTACAACCCTTTTATTTGTTAATAAACGCTGAGTGCAGCCATTGCACTCAGCTCATCACAACCACTGTCTCTGTATTCCTTCCTGCTTCCGGTCTGACGCCACCCACTCTGGCCGTCTTTGTGACAACGATTGATTGAGGGAGAGTTTTTTGCTAACTGATCAAATCGGCTACGTGACAATTGGCTTACTTTTACATTCAAATTGAAAATCAATGTGGCTTTACAATATTCAGCTTAGTCATGCGATTACACCCTGGGATGGCTGATAATTCTTCAAATATCAAGCACATAGCCTTCCCTACTAAGGTTATGTGTGTTATACCTTGTTTGGCCACCTACCTAGAAGGGAGATGTTACCGGCGGGACCACGAGGAGGTAAAGGCCACTAAGCGCTCCGCTCCTTACTCAAGGGAGCAAACACCGCAGTGCCACACTTAAGAGAGTCATAGTTACTCCCGCCGTTTAACCGCGCTTCATTGAATTTCTTCACTTTGACATTCAGAGCACTGGGCAGAAATCACATCGCGTCAACACCTGTCTCTCGGGCCCTCGCGATGCTTTGTTTTAATTAAACAGTCGGATTCCCCTGGTCCACGCCAGTTCTAAGTTAGCTGCTAGGCGCCGGGCGAGGCAGCGCGCACGTGCCCCAGCTGGGGCGATCCACGGGAAGGGCCCGGTGCGCGTCCAGAGTCACGCCGCCCGCACGCCTAAACCCCCGCCACCCCCCTCGGAAGGAGGGGGAGGAAGAGCTCGGGCAAAATGGGCGGCGCCCCGTCCAGCCGCGGCGCGCGCCCAGCTCCGCTTCACGCCCCAGCCCGACCGACCCAGCCCTTAGAGCTAATCCTTATCCCGAGGTTACAGATCGAGCTTGCCGACTTCCCTTACCTACATTGTTCTAACATGCCAGTGGCTGTTCACCTTGGAGACCTGCTGCGGATATGGGTACGGCCCGGTGCGAGATTTACACTTTCTTCCCCGGATTTTCAAGGACCGGCGAGAGCTCACCGGACGCCACCGGAACCGCGACCCTTTCCAAAGCGCGGGCCCATCTCTCGGGGCGAACCCATTCCAGGGCGCCCTGCCCTTCACAAAGAAAAGAAAACTCTCCCCGAGGCTCTCACCGGCTTCTCCGGGATCGGTCGCGTTACTGCACTGGACGCCTCGCACCACCCGTCTCCGCCGCTCATGATTCGGGGATCTGAACCCGACTCCCTTTCAATCAGCCGGGGGGCGACGGAGGCCATCGCCCCGCCCTTTCAGAATGGCGTTCACCTATCTCTTAGGACCAACTGACCCATGTTCAACTGCTGTTCACATGGAACCCTTCTCCACTTCGGCCTTCAAAGTTCTCGTTTGAATATTTTCTACTACCACCAAGATCTGCGGCGGCTCCACCAGGGCCCTCGCCTTAGGCTTCAGTGCCCACCACGGCGGCCCTCCTACTCGTCGCGGCTTAGCCTACACGGATCCCGTGGCCGGCGATGGCTGGGTATTGCCCCGACGCTACAGCGCCATCCATTTTCAGGGCTAGTTGTTACACACTCCTTGGCAGATTCCGACTTCCATGGCCACCGTCCTGCTGTCTATATCAACCAACACCTTTTCTGGGGTCTGATGAGCGTCGGCATCGGGAGCCTTAACCCAGCATTCGGTTCATCCCGCAGTGCCGGTTCTGTTTACCAAAAGTGGCCCACTGGGCACTCACATTCCACGCCCGGCTCCAAGCCAGCGGGCCGGGCTTCTTAACCATTTAAAGTTTGAGAATAGGTTGAGATCTTTTTGGCCCCAAGACCTCTAGTCATTCGCTTTACCGGATAAATATGCGGACAGAGTGCCAGCTATCCTGAGGGAAACTTGGGAGGGAACCAGCTGCTAGACGGTTCGATTAGTCTTTCGCCCGGAGCCATCGTCGCTGCCGATCCCTGGCGCCGTTGGGCGTGAACGCACCCCGCCCGGCGACGCGTCGTGGTCAGGCCGCAGTCGACAGTCGCGCCGGGAGCAGGGGGGGGGGGGGGGGAGAGGAAGACGGAGAGGGAGCGGGTGCGGCAGCAGTCTCTTTTCCCTTGGCCCCAGACAGCAGCGCTTCGCGGCTATCGGTCTCGTGCCGGTATTTAGCCTTAGATGGAGTTTACCACCCGGCTTTGGCCTGCATTCACAAACAACCCGAGTCCGAGAAGACCTTACCCGGGCGCAACGGAGGCCACCACTGGCCTCACACCATCCACGGGATGGAGCCTCCGTCACAAGGACTTGGGCCTCCAATCTGCGCCAGCGGGGATTTGGGGCTTCTATACGCCACATTTCCCGTGCCCGGCCCGGGCGAGCGGGGATTCGGTGCTGGGCTCTTCCCTGTTCACTCGCCGTTACTGAGGGAATCCTGGTTAGTTTCTTTTCCTCCATTTAGTAATATGCTTAAATTCAGTCATCTCGCCTGATCTGAGGTCGTATTCGGAGGCTGCCCACGCGGCGAGCCGAGAGAGTTCCACAGGCCCGAAGGGAGTGTTTCAGGGGGACGGGGCGTGACGGAGCCCAAACGTTGAGGGGGGCGGGGGAGAGGGGAGCGAGTCCGAGAGGGCTGGGTCACGCGTCTCCACCGACAGCCGTGCGGAGCATTCCATGTCAGCCGCACCCCCCAACCGGGTCCCGGGGGGCAGCGCGGAGGCTTTCCGCTGCAGCGCGCACGCGCCGAGCTTTCCCTCCGTGGCGGGTTAACCTCTGGGTCTGCTTTTAGGGGTACGAAAGGGAGTGTGGAGTGTCCAATGCGACAGCCCCAGCCGCACCAGACTGCGAGAGCGGAGCACCAAGACCCCGCGCCCACGGGCGGGTGATTGATGTCAAAATGACCCTCAGACAGATGTAGCCCTGGGAGCGAACCCCGGGCCGCAAGGTGCGTTCGAAGTGTCGATGATCAATGTGTCCTGCAATTCACATTAATTCTCGCAGCTAGCTGCATTCTTCATCGACGCACGAGCCATGTGATCCACCGTCAAGAGTAGTTTTCATGTTTGGTGTGTGTTTCGGCCACTCTGACGCCAACCCGCGCTGGGTCACCGACGGGGCCGGGAAAACAGTCGAAAACCAAGCGAGCAGAGTTTTGTCATGCGGTTGGGGCGGTGGGCCAGGCACTCGGAGTGGAAGATCTGTGGAGGATCTTTCATGGAGAGCAGGCAGGCGAATCTCGCTCCCCGGCGACACGCACTCACCGTTAGACCTTCCGCCTGGAGGTGAAAGGTACCTGGACCGGAGTTTCGAGGGGACGCTGATCGAGCCTGAGCCGACAGGCCCTATTCGGGAGCAGGGGTCGGGAGGCTGCCGCGACTGCAGGCGGTGGCCGTCTCGACTCCCGTGGGAGGCGCCGAGAACGGTCTGGGTTTGCACTAGTGCGAGACAGTTGGCGCGCGCGAGAGGGACGAGAGAGGGGCCCATCTCGCCGTTTCGCGACCGGGGTCAAGGTAAGGGACCACACGAGGAAGGGGCGACGGAGAGACGCCCTCCCCCACCACCCCTGTGCCGCCGCGCCGGAGCGAAGGGCAAAGGGCGGCCCGGGATGAGGGGCCGCGAGCCGGGCACGGAACGCTCCGAAGACCCCCGTTCTCTTGCTCGCGCCCCACCCGCCCATGGGCCGATGGCGCAGGGTGAAAAACCCACACGGGTGCGGCGCGCACCCTGGGGGGCCAACCTTTAATGATCCTTTTACTTCCTCTAGATAGTCAAGTTCGATCGTCTTCTCGGTGCTCCGCAAGGGATGCGCGAGCTACCCCGGCACGGCCGATCCGAGGGCCTCACTAAACCATCCAATCAGTAGTAGCGACGAGCGGTGTGTACAAAGGGCAGGGACTTAATCAATGCAAGCTGATGACCTGCGCTTACTGGGAATTCCTCGTTCATGGGAAAGAATTTAAATTCTCAATCCCTAGTTAGCATGTCGGAGTCTCGTTCGTTATCTGAATTAACCAGACAAATTGCTCCACCAACTAAGAACGGCCATGCACCACCACCCATAGAATAGAGAAAGAACTATCGATCTGTCAATCCTTCCCGTGTCCGGGCCGGGTGAGGTTCCTCGTGTTGAGTCAAATTAAGTCGCCTCCTGGTGGTTCCCTTCCATCAATTCCTTTAAGTTTCAGCTTTGCAACAATACTCCCCCCGGAACCCAAACACTTTGGTTTCACGGAGGCTGCTCGGCGGGTCATGGGAATAACGCCGCTGGATCGCCAGTCTGCATCGTTTATGGTCGGAACTACGACGGTATCTGATCGTCTTCCAACCTCTGACTTTTGTTCTTAATTAATGAAAACATTCTTGGCACATGCTTTCGCTTTCACTCGTCTTGCACCGGTCCAAGAATTTCACCTCTAGCAGCACAATACGAATGCCCCCGGCCGTCCCTCTCAATCATGGCCCCGGGTTTGGGAAACCCACAAAACAGAACCGGAGTCCTATTCCATTATTCCTAGCTGAAGTATTCGGGCGAGTCAGCCTGCTTTGAACACTCACATTTTTCAAAGTAAACGCTTCGGACCCTGTGGGACACTCAGCTAAGAGCATCGAGGGGCCACCGAGAGGCAGGGGCTGAGACGGGCGGTAGCTCGCCTCGCGGCGGCGTGCCAGCTCGATCCCAAGATCCAGCTATGAGCTTTTTAACTGCAGCAACTTTAATATACGCTATTGGAGCTGGAATTACCGCGGCTGCTGGCACCAGACTTGCCCGCCAATATATCCTCGTTAAAGGATTTAAAGTGTACTCATTCCAGTTACAGGGCCCCGAAAGAGGCCTGTATTGTTGTTTTTCGTCACTACCTCCCCGGGTCGGTAGTGGGTAATTTGCGCGCCTGCTGCCTTCCTTGGATGTGGTAGCCATTTCTCAGGCTCCCTCTCCGGAATCGAACCCTGATTCCCCGTTACCCGTGATCACCATGGTAGGCACAGAAAGTACCATCGAAAGTTGATAGGGCAGACACTCGAATGAGTCGTCTCCACTAAGGGACGTGTGATCGGCTCGAGGTTAACCAGAGTCAACCAAAAGCGGCCGGGAGCAATCCCCCGGTTAGGTTTTTGATCTGATAAATGCACGCATCCCCCCGGACCCCCCCCCCCCCCCCCCCCCCGGGAAGACGGGAGGGGAACAGCACTCGTCGGCATGTATTAGCTCTAGAATTACTACAGTTATCCAAGTAACATTGGAGCGATCAAAAGAGCCGTAACTGATTTAATGAGCCTTTCGCAGTTTCACTGTACAAGCCCGTGTGTACTTAGACATGCATGACTTAATCTTTGAGACAAGCATATCAAACTGGCAGGATCAACCAGGTAGCCGTGAATTCCGCATCCCCCGGAGTTGGGTGGAGGATTGTGGAACGAGCGCGAGCCGACCCCCGGTTCCCCCCAAAATGCCAGCCCCATTGCCCGCGCCCGAACGCGGGGCGCGTGGAGCGAGAAGTGGATGGGGGGAGCGCAGGAGGAAGGAATGCGATGGAGCCCACCCGCGAACGGGATGGGGCTCGAGCACTGCGGAGGTGGACACGCACGTCACAGAACCGTCTAAGCTAAGCAGTACGGAGGACCGCAGACCCGCCAGTGAAAGCGTTTCAGCTCCGAGGAAAAGACGCGCACAACGGGGGACGAGACCCGTCGGTCCTCCACAGGCTCGAGTCTGACCATTGGATGGAAGGGGCTCCCGGGCTTCTCGACCTCGCTCGGAAAGGTCTTCGTCCCCCCTCCCCCAGACTTCTGTGGGAAGGAAGGGAAACCCTCTCAACGGCGTCCTACCGTAGGGTTCGGGAGGAACCGCCATGCCTGAACACCGGCGCAAGATCGGCCCGCAGGGGCCCTCCCTAGTCGGAATGAAAAAACCAGTCGTGTGGAAACCTCCCCCCCTGGAGAGACAGAGAGATGTGGGTCACGGCTCCTCTCCCAGCAATCACAGTCTCACGAAAGTAGGAGTTTCCCTGCAAACCGTTCACTCAAACAGCATTGAAGATAGCCAGGGGGACATGCGGTTAAGGGGGAACACGGACACAGGCGAGGTGACTAAACCACGGTGGAAGTCATCCTGACCTGGCTCCTGCCCAGCACGAAGCCTTCAAAAATGGCTAACAGCTCACAATCTTGCCCCTGCAACCCCTCCGGGGTTCACCGAACCTGGTCCACCACCATCGGCCGCGAAGAGCGCGGCTCGGGTCTCACTCTTGGGAAGAACGCACGTAGGCGAGGAAGGGTGGTCGGAGACTAAACCACACGCGGCAATCATCCCGACTTCTCCTGGCCAACACTCGGACGTGGACGGGAGTCGGGGGACTGGAACGCGAGGCGGTCAAAGCGGCCATCTTCCTGCCCAGAATTCGGCCCCAAGTCTGGGCAAGCAGTGAATCACCCCTCAATGGACACATGCGAGGCACGTGCTCACATCTTGCCCAGAAAAAGAACGGGGCCTCCAGCCCGGCCTGAACCGGCGCCAGGCGCGGGTGGGGGCCACCAGGCAGACTTCCAGGGAGGCGGAAGCTGCCAGGGGTGAATGGGGACCCTGCCTGGGGTACAGAGCCTCCCACACGGCCTTGATCGGTCGCTCGTGCCCTTAGAAAGGAGCTCCATCCTGACTTAGAATTTTTTTTTTGATCGAAATACCGTGCCCCCAGTAATATGCAGCTACCCCCCCCCTGTATCAGCCATCTATTTGCATTAAGGGAACAAGCCACTACTTCATGCTGACCTCCTGGAACTACCGCTCGTCCACACATAGCAAATATGTCCCCTTAGGAGAAGGTAAAGTTTAATCGCGGCTATGGTCATGTTACTGAATCGCGGCTATGGTCATGTCAGTGAATCGCGGCTATGGTCATGTCAGAGAATAGCGGCTATGGTCATGTCAGAGAATAGCGGCTATGGTCATGTCAGAGAATAGCGGCTATGGTCATGTCAGAGAATAGCGGCTATGGTCATGTTAGTGAATCGCGGCTATGGTCATGTCAGTGAATCGCGGCTATGGTCATGTTACTGAATCGCAGCTACGGTCATGTCAATGAATTGTGGCTATGGTCATGTTACTCACCGCGGCTATGGTCATGTCAATGAATTGTGGCTATGGTCATGTTACTGAATCGCGGCTATGGCCATGTTACTGAATCGTGCCTATGGTCATGTAGTGAAATTGGTGCCATTGTCAAGATTGGTTCCAGGACCCCGGGGACAGCTTCCACTGCCCCGGGTTCACTTCCCCCTGTCATTTAATTAAATTCTGACTCAATTTATGTAAAGTCAAGTGTTTAACTCATTTATTGATCCCCCCCCCCCCCCCCGAACCAAGTTCCAATAACCCTAACCCTAACCCTAACCTAACCCTAACCCTAACCCTAACATCTAACCCTAACCCTAACCCTTTTAAACCCGGGATAATTCTGGTTGCTCTTCTTTGCACTCTTTCTAGAGCAGCAATATCCTTTTTGTAACGAGGTAACCAGAACTGAACACAATAGTCTAGGTGAGGTCTTACTAATGCATTGTAAAGTTTTAACATTACTTCCCTTGATTTAAATTCAACACTTCTCACATTATATCCGAGCATCTTGTTGGCCTTTTTTATAGCTTCCCCACATTGTCTAGATGAAGACATTTCTGAGTCAACATAAACTCCTGGGTCTTTTTCATAGATTCCTTCTTCAATTTCAGTATCTCTCATATGATATTTATAAAGCACATTCTTATTGCCTGCGTGCAGTACTTTACACTTTTCTCTATTAAATGTCATTTGCCATGTGTCTGCCCAGTTCTGAATGTTGTCTAGATCATTTTGAATGACCGTTGCTGCTGCAACAGTGTTTGCCACTCCTCCTATTTTTGTGTCGTCTGCAAATTTAACAAGTTTGCTTACCATACCAGAAGCTAAATCATTAATGTAGATTAGGAATAGCAGAGGTCCTAATACTGATCCCTGTGGTACATCACTGGTTACCTCGCTCCTGTTTGAGGTTTCTCCTCTAATCAAATTAGGGTTTGGTTTTGGGCTTGGGTTAGGGTTAGGGTTCAGGTTCAGCTTCAATGTTTCAGGGTTCTACCAGGGGAGTCATTCCGAGGCAGGTACAGTACTATTCCCAATGACAAAAAAAAGACCAAAATGTGTAACGCTTCACGAATTTGCGTGTCATCCACGCGACTGCCCCCCGGGCCCCCCGGCGCGTGGGCGCACCGTCTCAATTGCTTTAAAAAATAAATAAATAAAAAAAGCAGCAGCATTGACAGTGTCTGCCTTGCAAAAAACAAAAAAAATCCACATGAATCAGTGTGTCACGTGACCCAGTGCGCAAATGCGCTCTTAATACAATAATAAAAAAAGTATCAGCGCTCCAAATAAGCAAACGTCCAGGTCACATCCAAACCTTCACTTTCCTACAGCCCCTGTACTGCTTTTAAATGCATTTACTTTTAATGCAGATTGTGTAATGTTTTGTTTTTATTCTAGTATGTAGTGTTCATGTCTTTGTGAAAGATGCTATATAATATAAAATTGATAGAATAATGTACTATGCATACGACTACGACTACTACTGTGAGGCCGCACATTTGTGGAGCTCCTGCAGGTGTGTCTAAAAAACATTAAAAAACAGTTGTTTAAACTTTTTATTTTTGAATTATTTTTATAAATTCACTTATCTAAAGTAGTAGTGCACCTTTTAGTTTAAACATATTCTGGTTAAGTTGTTTTATTTTTAAATAAAACACTTTATTAGTTTTTCCTTTCTCTCCCAAGCAAGTGCAGGAGAGATTTTTCTTTCTATGAATTTTCCTTCTTTTTAAAACACTCCTTTTATTAATTCATTAATTTTACTTTAAAGCTTTTATTTTTGTCTTTTTAAGAAAATTATTTTTATGCAATTAACTGTTTTTAGTTTTTAGTTAAAAATCGTTTTGTTTAAAAAATCCCCCATCTCTGCTGTGTGCAGAGTGGGGGAAGGGCAGGCAGGGAGCACAGGCCGTGTGCTCCTTTGTTTGCCCTTGGTTTAATTTTTGATTTTGATTTTCTTTTAAGTTTGGAACTATTATTTAGTTTTAAACTTTGATTTATTTGTGAATTTTCTTTGCACCCCTGCACTATTGTAGTGCAGGGGTGGGTGAATTTGCATTTGTTTGTTTATTTAAAAAATAAATAAACACGTTTGTCTGTATTATTAAAAAACAACAAAAAAAAAACCTTTTGTGTTTTTGATTGTTTTATTTTTATTTTGTTGTTTTTAAAAATAAATATATAATTTTTGTTTGTTTGTTTTCTTTTTAATTTCACTACTCCTGCACTATTGGAGTGCAGGGGTAGTTATTTTTCATTTCTTTAATTCTGTTTGTCTTGTGTGTGCCCCTACACTGATTACAGTGTAGGTGGTTGTTTGTCTTTTTGTGTACCCCTGCACAGGTCTTTGTTTGCAGTGCAGGGGTGTGTCGGTCAGTGTGTGTGTGTTGTTTGTCTATTAATTAATAAAATAAAATAGACAAAACAAAACACTAAAAATAAAATAAGAAAAATTACAATGAGTGGGCAGACACCACAGCCCCCCAGGCAATGGGCAAAGGCGGCCGCGAGCAATGCGGCCCCCCCATTTAAAAACATCACCAGGAGGCACGGGGTCCGGCGGCCTCCAAAATGTACGGGAAAGCCGTATTTTTCCTGAAATCGGAGGCCGCCGCGAACACCGCGATCGGGAGGGGTCTCAGCGTGGGGGGCATGTTTGTGGCGGGGAGGGACACCGCGGAGGGCAGTTTTGTGGTCCCCTTCGAGGGGACCAACTATGTGATCTTTTATTCCTCGGAGGAGGTGCGGTGCTTTCACTGCAAGGAGCTGGGGCACCAGAAAAAGAGGTGCCCCAAGCTCCAGCAGGGCGCAAAGCCATCCGCGCAAGCACCGCGCCCCTCCGAGTCCACCTCGCCCCCGGGGCCTTCAAAGAGGGCCGCAGAGAAGGGGGGCAAAAAAGTACCCGCCCCCCTCCCAGTAACATCCGGGGGGGGAAAGGGAGAGAGGGCCCCCGAGGCGGCCGGACCCTCCGCGCCTCCCAAAAGCGCGCGGGGGGAGAAGGCCGCCGAGTGGACCGCGGTCGCCCGCCGCAAGAAGAAGGTGGCGGCCAGGTCCACCGGGGAGGCCAAGCGGGGGGAGACGAAGCCCGCTGCCGCACCATCTGGCGGTGGGTCAGGGGGAGTCTCAGAGAAAGGGACTCCCTCGACGGCACCTCCCGCGAGGTAGGGCGGCAAAGCCGCCCGCAAAACCAAGCACCTCATCCCCGGGTACGAGGAGAGAAGCGTCAGGGGAAAAAGGAAGGCGCAAGCCTCTTGCTGAGGGTCCCCGGGGGGGCGATAGAGGGCCCCCAAAAACGTAAGAGACCGCCTCGGCGTCCCCCCTCTACCGGCGACGAGGGCCCCGGCCCTCGTGCTGCCACGGAGGGGGAGAAGGATCCATCCCCCGAGGCGTTCCGGGGCTCCGCGGAATCTGCGGAGCCCATGGAAGAGGCCCCCACCGAGAGGCCAAAGGGGAGGTAGGAACCCGCGAGGGCAAAAGAAGCCCTTC
Source organism: Acipenser ruthenus (assembly GCF_902713425.1). Taxonomy (NCBI): domain Eukaryota; kingdom Metazoa; phylum Chordata; class Actinopteri; order Acipenseriformes; family Acipenseridae; genus Acipenser; species Acipenser ruthenus. The sequence continues at coordinate 19,952 of NW_026708775.1, forward strand.
GGGTAGATCCCCTCCCCGTCACACCACAGACCTCGGAAGCCGGCCCCGACTCTACCATCGGGGGGCCGGCCGCAGTGGAGGTCACCGAGGGGGCGCAGGAGGGGCCCCCGAAGGAACAGCTGCCTCGGGAACCGCCTTCCGACGACGACGACACGGGTCCTGAACCCTGTGTTGCCGAGGAGGGGGTGGCGGAACCAGCTCCCGAGGCAGACGTGGGCTCCGCAAACAATGCGGAGCCCATGCAAGCGACCCCCGCCGAGGGGTCGGAGGGGGGGGAAGAACCACCCCTCCCAGAACTAGAGCTGCCTCAGACTTCCCTCTCTTGCGGCGACGGGGGTTCCGGCCCTCGTGCTGCCGCGGAGGGGGACGAGGAAACACCCCCTGAGGCAGCGGCGGGCTCTGCGGAGCCCGCGCTTACATTGGTCTCCGGAGCGTGGAAGGGAGGGGAAGAACCAGAGAGGGCAGAAGGTGGTGCCCTCGCGGTAGATCCCCTCCCCGAAGTGCAACGGGGCCAAGAACCCGGTCCCCGACCCAGCATTGAGGGACCGGTTCCAGTCACCGAGGGGGCGCGGGAGGAGCCCCTGAAACAACAACCGCCTCGGGCTTCCTTTTCCGGCGGCGACGAGGGCTCCGGCCCTTGCGCGGCCGTCGGGGGGGAAACATCACCCGAGGCGGTCCCGGTGACTGATGCGGGGGAAGGGGAAGGACCCGAAAGGGTGGATCCCCTTTCCCTAGGGGAGGGAGGGGAAGGACCCGAAAGGGTGGATCCCCTTCCTTCGAGGGAAGAGGACGGGCCTGAGACCGTGCCTCGGACCTCAAAGGAGGGACCCAGAGTGGGGACGACGAGACCGTCTGGCTCGGCGGTGTACGTCGAGCGACCGTCTACGCCCCCGAAATCGAGGGTGCAGACGGTCCCCGCCAGGGTCCCTCCGCCGATCTCTCCCGCCGCGTCCCCTGGGGGGGGGGCGCTGGGAGAGTCGGTCAAAATCAAGATCAGACGCAACGCGCTCACCCACCAACGTGAGTGCGTTGTGTTTCTCCACCGCGAGGGGGGGCGGTGGAGAACCGGAGGAGAGGGAGGAGGACTCAGAGTCCGCATGCAGCGTGGGCTCGGAGAGTCTGTCCGCCCCATCTCCGGACATCCCTGCGGCGGAGCTCCTGGAGTTCTTGGAGGCCACCATCCACCGCAGGGACAAGGTCCAGCTGGCCCTGGACAAGTGGGGGGATTTCCAGAGGATCCTAAACTCTGTGAGATCCTTCCTCAGGGCCAGCCATGCCAGCAAAACTTCGGGCACGTGCGTGCACATACGTGCCCGAAAGTTTCACGACCAGTTGGTGAACTTCGGGAGAACTCAGGATCTCCTGTGAGTGTCGCCAACTAAACCTGACAGAGGACAATGTATCGCATCGGGACTGTGAACGTCAACGGATGCAAGGACCATTTCCGCAGGGCCCAGGTAATCTCCTTCCTGAAAAAAGGGGGTTACTCTGTGTGCTTCCTGCAGGAAATCCACTCCACCCCGCAGGCCGAGGCCAACTGGTTGCTGGAGTGGGGGGGGGGAGAGTGTCGTTCAGCCACCTCACCGAGTCATCTTGTGGGGTGGCGACGCTCTTCTCTGGGTCCTTTGTTCCCACGGTGCTCGATGTGGTCAACGTCGTGCCGGGCCGTCTGTTGCACCACCGGATCCGGGATGGGGACGCTACCGTTCACTTGGTGAACGCGTACGCTCCGTCCTCGGGTCCGGCGAGGGTCCAGTTTTTCCGCCGGATGTCGGCCCACCTGAACACCATCGGCGCCGACGAGCTCGTGGTCCTTGGGGGTGACTTCAACTGCACCCTCGAGGCCGCGGACCGGGTGGGGCGCGAGCCCTACCCGCTCTCGTCGACTGCCCTGAGAGAGCTGATCGCTCGGCTCTCTCTGGTCGACATCTGGCGGTGGCAACACCCGGACGCCTCGGCCTTCACCTTCACCAGGGTGAGGGAGGGGCGGGTGTCTCAGTCCCGGATCGACAGGTTCTAGGTCTCGCGGAACCACGCTCATTGCGTTCGCTCCTCCGACATCAGGCCGGCGCCGTTCACGGACCACAACCTGGTGGCCGTGACGGTGGCCGTGGTGCCAGCTAGGCATTCCTCAGCCTACTGGCACTTTAACAACAGCCTGTTGGAGGACGAGCGCTTTGAGCGGTCTTTCCGGGACTTTTGGACGGTCTGGCACGGCAGGCGATCTCGCTTCCCCACCTGGCGTCAGTGGTGGGACGTGGGGAAGGCGCAGATCAAGGTCCTCTGTCAGGAGTACACGAGGGGCGCGAGCAGGCGGAGGGACTCGCGGATCGAGTGGCTGGAGAGTGAGCTGCTCGATCTGGAGAGCCGCCTGGCTCGCGGGGACCAACTCGAGCAGAGCGCGTACGAGGAGAAGAAGTGCACCCTGCGGGACCTGCAGCTCCAGCGGTCCCGGGGGGCGTTTGTGCGCTCGCGCGTCCAGTTCCTCCGGGAGATGGACCGCGGCACACACTTCTTCTACGCGTTGGAGAAAAAGAAGGGAGACCGCAAGAATATCACCTGCCTCCTGGCGGACGACGGCTCCCTTCTGACGGATCCGGAGAGCGTGAACGAGAGGGCCAGGGCCTTCTACTCGGCCCTCTTCTCTCCGGATCCCGTCGACTCCGACGCGTGCAGGGTTCTGTGGGATGGGCTTCCCACGGTCAGCGAGGGCGTCCGGGACGAGTTCGAGGGCCAGCTGACCCTGGCCGAGCTCTCCGACGCCCTCGGTCAGATGCCCTATAACAAATCGCCGGGCATCGACGGGCTGACCGTGGAGTTCTACAAGAAGTTTTGGGACTTGCTGGGGCCCGCCTTTGCGCGGGTCCTGGCGGAAGCCTACGAGACCGGGGAGATGCCCCTTTCGATGAGGCGGGCGGTCATCACGCTCCTGCCCAAGAAAGGGGATCTCCGCTGCCTGAAGAACTGGCGCCTGGTCTCGCTGCTATGCACGGACTATAAAACCGTGGCCAAGGCCGCCTCCCTGAGGCTCAAGTCCGTGCTGGCAGACGTGATCCACCCCGACCAGTCCTACACGGTCCCGAACCGGACGATCTTTGATAATATCTTCCTGGTTCGGGACCTCCTGCACTACTGCAGGAGGACCGGTCGGTCGGTCGCCTTCCTGTCGCTGGATCAGGAGAAGGCGTTCGACCGGGTGGATCACGAGTATCTCTTCGGAACCCTGCGAGCAATCGGATTCGGGCCGCGTTTCGTCGGCCTGTTCCGGATGCTCTATGCCTCTGCCGAGTGCCTCATAAAGGTCAACTGGTCCCTGACAGTGCCCCTCGCGTTTGGGAGAGGAGTGCGTCAGGGCTGCCCTCTGTCCGGACAACTGTACGCGCTGTGCATCGAGCCCTTCCTCTGCCTCCTTCGCAGGAGGCTCACGGGGTTGGCGCTCGGTGCGTCGGACACGGGGGTGGTCCTGTCGGCCTACGCCGACGACGTGCTCCTGGTGGCCTCGGACCCGGTTGACCTGGAGAGGATGCGGAGCTGCCAGAGCGTCTACTCTGCCACTTCCTCTGCCAGGATCAACTGGGACAAGTGCTCCGGGTTATTGGTAGGTCCTTGGCGGGTGGACTCCCTCCCTGTCGCGCTCCAGCAGTTCAAGTGGAGCGCGGACAGTTTTAAATATCTGGGAGTCCACCTGAGCCCTGCGGAGACCTCGGTCGCAGCCAACTGGGTGTAGTTGGAGGACAAAGTGGCTGCTAGGCTGAGGTCGTGGTCGGGTCTGCTGAAACTGCTTTCCTTCAGGGGACGGGCTTTAGTGATTAACCAACTGGTGGCGTCGATGCTTTGGCATCGACTCACCGTCCTGAGCCCGCCCCCTGAGTTTGTGTCCAGGGTCCAGAGAAAGCTGACGGACTTCTTCTGGGCCGGAAAGCACTGGGTCTCTGCGGCGGTTCTGAGCCTCCCTCTGGCCGAGGGAGGGCAAGGGTTGGTGTGCATCAAGAGCCAGGTGCACACCTTCCGCCTCCAGACGCTGCAGAGATTCCTGTACGCAGACCCGGCCCTACGCTGATCTCGGCCAAGGTGACCAGAGTCTGGGATCTCCTGGATCGCGGTCGGTCAGAGTGGCTGACCCCCGAGTCGCTCGTCGCCAGGGCGGCTCGGGCAACCGTCAGGCCGGCCGGCCGCACGATCCGGGAGTGCAAAGCAGCGTTGCACCCAGACTCTGTCAGGTATCTCGAGGGAGTTCTCAGGACCGGGGAGCCATCTTCCATCCCCCCCCCCCTACCCCCGGCTCTCCGGTCCTGCTGATCGAACCCAAGGCCCGAGCCCTCCCTCGGCCTCCCCTCGAGAACAACCTGAGCAGGATCTCGCAGTTCTCCTCGACGCCCCTCCGATCGTCGTCGAGGAGGACCCTGTACGCGATGACGCTCCACACCCTCCACTTCCTCGCCCTCGTCTCCCGCCGAGACACCGCTTGGCGGGAGACCCTCCGACCACCGGAGGGTGTCGGTCCCCAGTGGGAGGCCCTGTACTCCCCGCTGGTCTCCAGGGGAGCTGCGGACTTGGGGTGGAGGGTCCTGCACGGAGCGCTCGCGTCAGGAGAGATCCTGCGTCACTTTACCGACTCGGACGCCGCATGCCCTTTCTGCGGTCAGTCCGAGTCGGTAGCTCATATTTATTTTTTGTGCGCCGGCTGCAGCCGTTTTTTCTTTTACTGAAAAACATTTTGCTGCAGTTCTGGCTGCATTTTTCCCCAACCCTCCTCATATTCGGGCACCCTGTTCATGGCTCCACCAAGAAGAGGGACCTCCTCGTGAATCTGCTCCTGGCTCTTGCTAGACTCGCCATCTACAAGACCAGGAAGCGTAAGATGATCGGGGAGGGTCTCTTTGATTGTGGGGCCATGTTCGGGGCCCTAGTCCGATCTAGGGTTAAGTTAGAGCACGCCCACGTGGAGTCTGCTGGCGACATGACATCTTTTGTCGACCAGTGGGCTCTGGGGGGCGTGCTCTGTACCACCTCCCCTTTGGTTTTGCATATATAATTTACAGTCCTTTTTACCGTTTTTTTCAGTTAAATTAGTTAAGGTCTGTCTTTTTTAGCACCCATAAAGGGTGCTAATTTGAATTTTTTTCCAGCTGTCTTTGGACAGCTGGTGTAGTCCCGTCAAACGGACCTTAAATAGGACTGGTCTCACTCTGCCATTGAAAGGTTTTATCAGCATTTTCCAGAGGAAACAACTAAAAATTGTTGTATAAAGAGAATTATATATAAAATCAATTAGGCATTACAACATTATACATTAGTGAAAATATTTCTTTAATTTTTCAAAAGATAATCTTTGATTTTCGTATTTATAACTAATAAAATTAAAGTTAAACTTAGTTTTGGCACTTTTATCAGGTTTTGTACTGCTATTTTTAATTAAGAAATATGTTAGCAATGATTAAAAGTATACTCAACTCTTTCATGTTTTAAAATATGAGCCCCTTAACCCATTGCTAATATATCTTTCACTCCTGCCAATGCTGCTGCAGTTTTATTCACTAAAATAACTATTGTTACAGTAATGACATTACAATTACAGTAATGAGAGCATGTTACGTTAATGACACTTAAAAGATTTAAACAGTGATTTAAAATAAATATGTAAATAAATAAGCCATTTATAATGACAGTACACAAATTCCAAAATAGATTTTATTGGAAATCGTAAAACTTTAAAACACATTGGGGCTGATGTAAGGATAGCCGTAGTGCAAACAATTGTGGCTGCAAAATCCAAATTGCCTAGCGGCCAGGCAGTTATTTTGCACTGTGATCTATGTAAAACTTTAGAGCAATGCAAATGACTCAACATGCACAAGTAATGAGGTCACAATGAGTGCCGTCTGTGCATTGAGCTATATAGCGGACTTAAAGCCCACAGGTGAGGTGAGTTAGAAGTATAGAGAGCATTAGGCGCTGTATCAGATTTGTGGAGCACGAAAATCAAACCAAACAAAAACACATAAGAAAGTTTACAAACAACAGGAGGCCATTCGGCCCAACTTGCTTGTTTGGTTGTTAGTTGCTTATTGATCTTGAAGGATCCCAGGGTGTCAGCTTCAACAACATTACTTGGGAGTTGGTTCCAGACTCACACAATTCTCTGTGTAAAGATGTGCCTCCTATTTTCTGTTCTGAATGCCTCTTTATCTAAACTCCATTTGTGACCCCTGGTCTTTATTTTTTCAGGTCGAAAAAGTCCCTTGGGTCGACATTTTCAATATCTTTTAGAATTTGGAATGCTTGAGTCAGATCGCTGCATAGTCTTCTTTGTTCAAGACTGAGTAAATCCAATTTTTAGTCTGTCTGCATTTTACTTCCTTCTTAAATGTTATTTTGCTGTTATGATTTCCATTACATGACAGTAGATGTTAAAATGTCATGATAATTTGAACTCAGCTCTCACCAAGATAAGCACCAACTAAGACATAGCTTTACAGTTAACTAATGTGATCCATCTGCATCTTCATCCATTTGTGTTTCTTTCCATCTGATGATGTAGATATCCTTTTGCATGGTGTTGATGGCCGAAGTGCAATGCTGGCTCCAGGGATCAGCTTATTTTGCCTCCCCAGCGCATCAGCACACACAACAGCTGCTATGCTGGCTCTGGGGATCAACCACAGTGCGGTCTCCCCAGCGAATCAACATGACAACCGTCTGGATTGAGCTAAGTAGGGTACATCTCTGGGGTTTTCAATTGGGCACCTTCCATTCTCTGTTTCGTTGACTAGCCCACGACACCTCAGGAGGGCTCAACGGTGATTCTGTTGTCCCAGCATCAACACCCTCTGTCCCTGTGACGGAAATATAATGAGTTCTGGTTGTAAATCTCCCTCTCGACCAGCGAGGATACTAAGTAGTGAAAGGGAAAGGCTTTGGACAGGTTGGTCTGACAGTTTATTCTTTGGGTCAGGAGGTCAGTTAACCTGGAAAAAGACGAGACTCTGATGCGGGAACGTATTGACCTGGAAGGTAAACGAGGCAGCAGCTGCAAGTAATAGAGTCAGCTGTAATCATTTACCAAGGGGTCATGCAAAAACGCATAAAAGGGGCCGGAGAATTGTAAATCTTTTCCTTTGTTTCAGTGTTACGACGAGACTGGAAGGACCGGGAGATATCCCCAAACTGAAATAGAGAGTTTGTGAGTGTTTTGTTGGTGTTTTCTGTTTAGTAACGGTCTGTGTTTGTTTCGTTAAATAGCAATAGACGGCTAAACAAATCTGGAGCTGTCGCCAGCGGCCAGCACAAAGCCGGATCACCACAGCACTTGTTTTCACCAATAGCATGTAATATATTGTACTTCACCACAAGCACTGAGAGCACTCACTTTGGACCTGTGATCGTGTGTGTCTAATTGTGTGTGTTTTGTACCGTGTTTATTGTTTGTTTATTACTGCGCAATACACATTGCTGTGTATTGCCAGCTCATTATTGTTTTCTGGCTGGTCATCAGACAATTGTATTTCTAATCATTTAAACCCTCATTTCACCCGTACTTTGTTGTCTGTTTGTTATTTGGAATTACTGCATCCGCACTGCACCTGCTATACACCTGCTACTAATTACCACTTTGCCACAGTCCCCCAGTCAACCCAGCCCAGCTTACTTACCCATATATCAGCGTTGCTTTCTTTTTACTGTGCTTGGGAGCCCCAGCCAGAATCTTTCAGTCTCAACCACAGCCAGTTGCTGCTCCTTTCTGCTGCTTTAGATGAGTTCTTCACTGTGCAACGCAACACTTGACCACTGAACCTGACATCTCTGAGAAACCGGGTTGTAGAGGAAATTAGTTATTTCAAGCCAGAGTGACAGTGTGTACAATATGACAAAAATTATCAGTACAGAGAAAGGTAACCAGGCTAATCCCAGGATTTAAGTACATGAGCTGGAAGACAGGTTAAAAAACAAAACAAAAACAACATCTTTTCAGCCTAGAAAAACAGGTAGAGAGGATTTCTTTGAAGTTTTTAAAATTATAAATTGTATTGATAGTTTACCCAAGGCACTATTTCACAAATTTACCACAGAGAAAACAAGAAGAGTACAGAAGTGGGCATGGGCAGCCACCAGACAATTTTAGTTTTGTTAACTTTACGACTTTCCAAACATATATAAACTACAAGGTCTTCATAAATGTATATATACAGAGGTTTGCAGAAGTATTTACTCCCTTGCAAAGTTTTCACATTTTGTTAAATTACAAATAATGTGTGCAGTTTTTCAGAATTTTTTTTTTTATTCAAAGCTGTAGTGGTTAAACTGAACACTGTTATATGAGGAGGAGGTTAAATGTCAGCAAAACTTGCAAAGAAAATTTACAAAATGAAATTTACTGGTTGCATAAGTATTCAGCCCCTTAAGTCAATACTTGGTAGAAGCACCTTTTGCAGCAATTACTGTCTTTTTGGATAGGTCTCTACTAGCTTTGCACAGTAGGATGGTCATATTCTTGCCCATTCTTCACCGAAAATTGTTGCAGTTCTAATAAGTTGAACTGCAATCTTCAAGTCTCACCATAAATTTTCGACTGGATTCAAGTCAGGACTTTGACTGGGCCACTCAAGTACATTAGTTCTGTTCTTGTTCAACCACTCCAGTGTGGCTTTGACTTTGTGCTTTGGGTCATTGTCCTGCTGAAATGTGAATTCCCTCCCCAGTTTGAGTCTTGGCTGACTCAAACAGGTTTTCCTCAAGGATTTGGCTGGATCCATTCTCCCCTCTGTCCTAACAAGCTTCCCAGTCCCTGCTGAAGAGAAGCATCCCCATAACATGATGCTGCCATCACTGCCCCGGCTGGAGAAGCCAGCCTATGCACTGTCAGCTCGTCTGCTGACAGTAGTTCCAGTAGCCACCTGGCTACTGGCAACATTGTGGCCCATGAACCCCTTGAAGGCCCTGTTTTCAGCCCGAGACTTTGAGCGAGACTTTGGGGCTTTCAAGGGGGAAGGGGCTATTGATGGCACGTGTGCTGTGCACACGGAGGGAGGTGGCCATTGAGGCCATGTGTGCTGTACACAAGGGGGGAGGTATGTGGCAGAGTGCCCGCCCCCGTGTCTGTTATATGTTACGTGTGCTGTGTTAATGTTGGTGTATAGGCATTGGTACACGGGATATAAACGGGTTTGTGTTTCACGTGTGTTTAAAAATGTAGATTTGTATTTAGGCACGAGGATGGCACAAATCACTTCACGTGCTGGTTAAAATGTAATGTGTGGTCCTGGGATTACACATAATTAATTCACGTGCAGATGTACCAAGACTCCAATTGAATGATTGATTAGCAATTGAGTCTCGGTACAGATGTATAAAAAGCGCACCTTTTCACACACTGGGGGTTAGGTGTACAGCGAGGAGGTACTGGAGAGAGAGGTGGAGTAGAGCTATATATTGAATTTAAAAATAAGCAATTGCTGCCGTGTTGGAGGGCCAGCACGATACTTGCTATTATTTAGTCTTTTGTCTTGTTTTGTTCATCTGTTTATTTTGGCATCAGTGCCGTGTCCTGTTTTTGTGTCTGTTTCAACCTTTTTATTTACTGTCTGTCATTAAACTGCGCAGCAGCGCAATCACTATACCACTCTGTCCAGTCTGTGTTATTTCCCTGCGTCTGACGTCACCACTCTAGGCTGCTTGTCACAATCCCTGACTTGTTTCGAAAGCTCCTTGGTCTACATGGTTGCTTTGTCGGATCAGTATGTGAGTTGTAGTTTGAAAGTGTTTATATACCTGAGGGAAATTATCTACAAGTTAAACCACTTTGAGTACATTAGCAAAGAGGTTGAATACTTATGCAAGTGAGATTAATCTGTTTTTCTCTGTAAATCGTACTTATTTATATTCTATATGCATTTTATAACTCTATCAACGTGGAGCAGTGTGCGTAGAATCTACGTGTAAAGTCTAATATGAAAGCGTCATGGAGTACGCTCAGGTGCCACTGTATGTGTGTGTATATATATATATATATATATATATATATATATATATATATATATATATATATATATATATATATATACACACACAGAAGTTCACAGAAATTGGAAGTGAGTTAGGTTGTAGCGTAAACACCCCACCACATAAATCTAACTGCACCATCGCAGACCAAGTTTTTTTTTTCCACTTTAGCATTAAGTTTTATAAGGAATAAATAATGAAAGCATGGTAAACAAGTAAGTAATTACACTATGTAACACAATTTTTGTTCCTGGGTAGTAAGTGTTATTTCCTAATTGCTTATGCCTCAAAAGTATAAAAAATGGCTATTATTCCCCACAAACTTTGCTTTTGTAACCAGGACAGTGATATTTTGAAATTTACCTATTTCCAATGAGAAAACATAAAGTCAGAAAAAAACAACATATGAATCCAAATTAACATGTATTTATACTAAAGTAATACAAAAATGACTACAAAAGATTTAGAAGTGAGTAGTTTTTCGAGATTTACGATTATACTGTAAATCACTTTCACGAATCAGCCCCCAAATGTAGTCTCCCATCATGTTCTCGTTATACTGTCCTTGGGTAGCGGCATTCAAAGTCCAGTATATCCTGGTGGAAGCGCTCGCCTTGCACCTCCGAGTACGCTCCCATGTTCTCCTTGAATTTATCAAGATGAGCATCAAGGATATGGACTTTGAGGGACATCCTACAGCCCATTGTGCCGTAGTTCTTCACCAGAGTCTCAACCAGCTCCACGTAGTTTTCGGCCTTGTGATTGCCCAGGAAGCCCCGAACCACTGCGACAAAGCTGTTCCAAGCCGCTTTCTCCTTACTAGCGAGCTTCTTGGGGAATTCATTGCACTCCAGGATCTTCTTTATCTGTGGTCCGACGAAGACACCAGCTTTGACCTTTGCCTCAGACAGCTTAGGGAAGAAGTCTTGAAGGTACTTGAAGGCTGCCGACTCCTTATCTAGAGCTCTGACAAATTGTTTCATAAGGCCCAATTTGATGTGCAGTGGTGGCATCAGCACCTTCCGGGGGTCCACCAGTGGCTCCCACTTGACGTTGTTCCTCCCCACAGAGAACTCGGTCCGCTGTGGCCAGTCCCGCCTGTGGTAATGCGCCTTGGTGTCCCTGCTGTCCCAAAGGCAAAGATAGCAGGGAAACTTGGTAAAACCGCCTTGGAGACCCATCAGGAATGCCACCATTTTGAAGTCTCCTATGACCTTGATGCCATCTCAGAAAAATGCAGATATGTATCCACTTAGGCAGCTGGAACTAAACTGAACTGTATTTATACTACTATTTATATTACTGGAAAGTTCTAGAAAGTTCTAGAAGTTACTCCAAGTTTACTCAGCAATGAATCTATCTAGAATGTTCTGGAAAATAGGTAAATTTCAAAATATCACTGTCCTGGTCACAAAAGCAAAGTTTGTGGGGAATAATAGCCATTTTCTGTACTTTTGAGGCATAAGCAATTAGGAAATAACACTTACTACCCAGGAACCAAAAAAAAAAAAAAATGTGTTACACAGTGTTATTTGGCTTTTAATGAGCCTTTCACTTTACTACTTTAAACCGTGCTCTGCAGTCAACCTAGAAATCTGTCTGTATGAACGTCAGAGATCATTCTGCGTGTCTTTTTGGTCCAAGTTTACGAATGCCGACATAAACCTGACCCTCTGTTTTCTTTGCTTTTCTTTTGCATCTCCTTTTCTGCTGCAGACATGTTTTAATATTTGTCATAATTTTACACCATTTCTCTGCATGATTTCTGGCCACTAGAATGTAACTGACCACTTCTGATGCATTCCATCCCTGGACTGTACAAAAACAAAATATTAATTTTCCCAAGCTGGGTTGAAATAACATATTTTAGGTTTCGGTGCAGTATCTGATACTGGACTGCCATTCTGTCAGCTTTATTATTATCATCATTATAACTATTATTTAAATATGAGGGGCACAGTACCGCTTAAAAAAAAAATGAAAACTTGTACTACACAACATACACACACACATACACATGGGCGGAGCTGCCAAACGGAACCCCTGGCGCTGCACTGGCCACGCCCCTTGACTGACGTGGCGAGTGCTGCGCGAGGCTATTTAGAGATGACTAGAAGTGAGCTGCCCCTGTATTCATTATTTGTACAGCCTTTCGTATTAATGAATTGACAAATTAATGAATTATTAGATGAATTAACAAAAGTGTTTATGAATTACTGTATGAATTGACAAATTTATGGACTAATTGCTGGACAAATTGACCAACTAACGGCCGGATAGTTTTGGCACAAATGGAGCTTCATACTCAGAGTAAAATCTTGCTGACGGTGTCGTAGGTGCACGATTGAAACGTTTTGATAGTATATTACGAAACCACGAAACCACGAATACAACGCTTTACTTCAAGTCGATAATGCTTCTTTGACATAGGCTATTAGTGGAAGGAAGAATATATTTACTGTTTGTCAAATTACATTTTACATGAATTTCAATTAATGTTTATTACATTTTAAAAAATATATCCATATGCTGGCTAGTACTATATGAAATTGGGATAGTTTTAATTATTTGAGATGTTTCCCAGAAAGAATCATTAATAAAATTTTAAAAAAGTTTTCAAATATTTGTCAAAGTCTTGAGTTCAATATTATTGCATTGTGATACATCAACAAAATAAATGTATAAGTATAAATATCAGAATGCTATACTATTGAAAAAACACCATTTCACCAAAAAAGAAAAAGAAAGAAATTCATATATTGTTTTTTTACTATGACTGTGGGATCCGTGGTGGCTCCAGGAATAAATATATATATGGATGTATATGTAGAAATCTTTGCATGCAAGTATGTTTTAAAAAGCTGCATCTGCAAAAATTATTCATCATCTTTTTCTTAAATATTTATTTTACAATCATTAAAAAAGAACAAAAGGGTTAAATAATATGTTGTCAAGAAATGTATTTAATCAATTAAAGTTGATAAAAAAAAAAAGTTTGCATTCCAGTTCAACACTGTAATTTATTAATTGTTAATGTACAATCCCCTCTCTTCTCAGATCAACGAATAACCGGCATCGCTGGTTTACAGATTGTACTGTTAAACTATAGCAAAGAAAAAGTAAAAGATAAAGTACCTTGCAGTTTCTCCATAGCCACAAATAACAGATAAACTGTCCTGGGTGAGGGTGGGGAATAAATATAATTAAAAAAAAGTCATATGAAATATTTGCTAAGATAACAATAGAATCCAAATACCAAAACAGTTACTTCCATGTGTATGTGCCTTTTACGCAAAAGTATATATTAAAAAATAAATGCAGTATTGAATTATATTGCGCTGGTATTTATTGTGTGGTTATCTGATTTTTATAATGCTGAAGACATTATTTGATATAGTAACGACAACAACAATATGGACAATGACCTTAATATCAATATCAACTGCGCTAGCATTTGACTCCATGGGCCTTATTTTCCCTGTGTGCAAACTGGCCATCTAATTAATTTACTATGAAGTGGGCAGTTTGCCCACAGGGTAAAACCAGGTCCCAATTCATAAAGGCCTATGGGTCGAGTACACAAACAATATCAGTATGAAAATGTCAGTATGCAAAATATTGCATACTGACATATAGGCCTACCATATTTCAAATATTAATAGGCGTAAAACTGAAAATAGTGTTTATGCGAATTGAAAGAGTCACCTACAAAAATGATGTCAATGTCAATCGACAACAAAAAACAACATTATTCAATTTCAACTGCGCTAGCATTCGACTCCATTTCTAGTTTTAAAATAAAGCATGTTCCATCTTAATGAAAATAACTTCTGCATAAAGGCCATGGGTCAAATGTCTGAATTCTACAAACCTATAGGTTCCATTATAGCCTATGCGTGTTGTATAAATAATAGCTATTGTTTATTTTCATAGGGCAGACATTAACTTTAAATATAAATAGATCTTAAAACATTGCAGTACACTCTTTTCTACTTTCCATGTAGAGGTGTTCACTGTATTTTTTTTTTATTTTTTTAAACAAAGTACATTTTCCCTTTTACTTTTAAGGGGTACAAATTAGTACGTTGGCCATTCCAAGTCCAATATAAATAATCTCTGAGTGTAACAGCTGGAATATACATTTTTAAAACATAAAAAACCTTGATTACACAGTAACCCCCTTTTTTCATAATTGTATAGGATTAAGAGTGTGGTTTCGTGTTGTAAGCAGGCTGGTTAGAAAAGAGCATGCGCAAGGTACAAGGGGTGGACTGCCTAGCTATCATCACCTTTCAATGCGTTGGTGATCACCTAACGGACCCCATGTGTTACTCATGGGGGACCACACAGACCATTCCAATGGGTCTGATTTGTCTTGATAACGCAGATTCAATGCATTGGTTACAGTCCGATCGGGTGCACGTCCCGCTTAATATGTTAAATATGTTCGTATTCTGAGAAGGTGGGTTTTGAAAGGAGCGTTTAAGTTTTTTTGGAATAGGTTTCTTTTTATTCCACTCCTTTTCTGCTTCTTTTGATACACGTTTTCTTTTACCTAATTTTTAATCGCACTTTATCACAAAAGTCCCTTTCTCCAGCCTTATATAGAACTGAAAGTTTATCAACACATTCGTCAATTTTAACTTTTTGTTATTTAAATACAATACTTTTGTCTTTTTGAAAGTTACTTCGGAAATGGCCGTTGTTTTATTTTGATAAACTTGTGTTTTGTAACAAGAATATCTGTTTAAAGTTCTAATCAGCATATCTGACCAAAACTATAACGGGAAGGAAAAGACCGAAAAGTTTCTCTAAAAGAATTGTTCCGAAATATGCATTTTTTTCGCCACATTCACACGTATCTAAATTGCGTTGCTCTTTAAATTTAATGGTTTTCAAAATGTTCAAGAAATGGAGATTTAATTTGTGAATTACATTCTAAATCCTCATCTAGAATGCTTCTATTAGAATCAATCAAATGTTCTTGTCTGTTTGTTGTTTTTTACTCTATCTTTCAGCTTTAATAGACTTTCTGTAACTAGCGGGTTATTGTACCTACTTCCTAGGAGATACAGATTTCAAACAACAGCAGAGACCTCATCGAGACTACTGGAATTAACCAAAATGCTAAATGTATACATTCCTACTTTATAACGCTCATCTTTACCGCTATACTGTTTTTTGCATAATCCACTTTCTTGTCGTATTAAATGACTTTTGCAAGACCTAATGACAGTAAATTTAAGATCGGGCTCATTCGCTGTTCCATTTACAATTTTCCAAAAGCAACGAAGGTAACTTTCCATATTTTCATTATTGAATACTTTAATTGATGCCTGAAGCAGTACAATTGACCTGTCGCTGTTTATTTGCACAGGTAACGTATTTTTTTGGAAAATCTTTCTTTCATAATCTCTTATTGTTGTAAGAAGATATTCCACTGCACTTTGTGTGTGCTCTTCGCTGATCATAAAAGCTACAGGCACAGACAAATGAGGACTACACACTAAATTCATTATATAAAATTATTTTCTTTGTAATTTGGATTTAACAATGCCACCTGTGGCATCCTAGAAAGCAGGACTA
>NW_026708776.1:0-35505 GCF_902713425.1 Acipenser ruthenus
CAATTTTATTTCTTTATAATTTCGATGCCCGAGCTTTAGAAATAGCTTACAGGTTAACATGTCAAGAAAACACAATTTTTGATGATCAAAACTACCCAAATTTAGACACCTCCTTTTCTGAAAAAGTGGACAGGTCCGGACCTTTTGAAAAAAATAAATTTTGGCCAATTTTTATTTCTTCATAATTTCGATGCCCGAGCTTTAGAAATAGCTTACAGGTTAACATGTCAAGAAAACACAATTTTTTGATGATCAAAACTACCCAAATTTAGACACCTCCTTTTCTGAAAAAGTGGACAGGTCCGGACCTGTTGAAAAAAATTAAATTTTGGCCAATTTTATTTCTTCATAATTTCGATGCCCGAGCTTTAGAAATAGCTTACAGGTTAACATGTCAAGAAAACACAATTTTTTGATGATCAAAACTACCCAAATTTAGACACCTCCTTTTCTGAAAAAGTGGACAGGTCCGGACCTGTTGAAAAAAATAAAATTTTGGCCAATTTTATTTCTTCATAATTTCGATGCCCGAGCTTTAGAAATAGCTTACAGGTTAACATGTCAAGAAAACACAATTTTTTGATGATCAAAACTACCCAAATTTAGACACCTCCTTTTCTGAAAAAGTGGACAGGTCCCGACCTGTTGAAAAAAATGAAATTTTGGCCAATTTTATTTCTTCATAATTTCGATGCCCGAGCTTTAGAAATAGCTTACAGGTTAACATGTCAAGAAAACACAATTTTTTGATGATCAAAACTACCCAAATTTAGACACCTACTTTTCTGAAAAAGTGGACAGGTCCCGACCTGTTGAAAAAAATGAAATTTTGGCCAATTTTATTTCTTCATAATTTCGATGCCCGAGCTTTAGAAATAGCTTACAGGTTACATGTCAAGAAAACACAATTTTTTGATGATCAAAACTACCCAAATTTAGACACCTCCTTTTCTGAAAAAGTGGACAGGTCCCGACCTGTTGAAAAAAATTAAATTTTGTTCAATTTTATTTCTTCATAATTTCGATGCCCGAGCTTTAGAAATAGCTTACAGGTTAACATGTCAAGAAAACACAATTTTTTGATGATCAAAACTACCCAAATTTAGACACCTACTTTTCTGAAAAAGTGGACAGGTCCGGACCTGTTGAAAAAAATTAAATTTTGTTCAATTTTATTTCTTCATAATTTCGATGCCCGAGCTTTAGAAATAGCTTACAGGTTAACATGTCAAGAAAACACAATTTTTTGATGATCAAAACTACCCAAATTTAGACACCTCCTTTTCTGAAAAAGTGGACAGGTCCGACCTGTTGAAAAAAATGAAATTTTGGCCAATTTTATTTCTTCATAATTTCGATGCCCGAGCTTTAGAAATAGCTTACAGGTTAACATGTCAAGAAAACACAATTTTTTGATGATCAAAACTACCCAAATTTAGACACCTCCTTTTCTGAAAAAGTGGACAGGTCCCGACCTGTTGAAAAAAATGAAATTTTGGCCAATTTTATTTCTTCATAATTTCGATGCCCGAGCTTTAGAATAGCTTACAGGTTAACATGTCAAGAAACACAATTTTTTGATGATCAAAACTACCCAAATTAGACACCTACTTTTCTGAAAAAGTGGACAGGTCCGGACCTGTTGAAAAAAATTAAATTTTGGCCAATTTTATTTCTTCATAATTTCGATGCCCGAGCTTTAGAAATAGCTTACAGGTTAACATGTCAAGAAAACACAATTTTTTGATGATCAAAACTACCCAAATTTAGACACCTCCTTTTCTGAAAAAGTGGACAGGTCCCGACCTGTTGAAAAAAAATAAATTTTGGCCAATTTTATTTCTTCATAATTTCGATGCCCGAGCTTTAGAAATAGCTTACAGGTTAACATGTCAAGAAAACACAATTTTTTGATGATCAAAACTACCCAAATTTAGACACCTCCTTTTCTGAAAAAGTGGACAGGTCCCGACCTTTTGAAAAAAAAATAAATTTTGGCCAATTTTATTTCTTCATAATTTCGATGCCCGAGCTTTAGAAATAGCTTACAGGTTAACATGTCAAGAAAACACAATTTTTTGATGATCAAAACTACCCAAATTTAGACACCTCCTTTTCTGAAAAAGTGGACAGGTCCGGACCTGTTGAAAAAAAATAAATTTTGGCCAATTTTATTTCTTCATAATTTCGATGCCCGAGCTTTAGAAATAGCTTACAGGTTAACATGTCAAGAAAACACAATTTTTTGATGATCAAAACTACCCAAATTTAGACACCTACTTTTCTGAAAAAGTGGACAGGTCCGGACCTGTTGAAAAAAATTAAATTTTGGCCAATTTTATTTCTTCATAATTTCGATGCCCGAGCTTTAGAAATAGCTTACAGGTTAACATGTCAAGAAAACACAATTTTTTGATGATCAAAACTACCCAAATTTAGACACCTCCTTTTCTGAAAAAGTGGACAGGTCCCGACCTGTTGAAAAAAATTAAATTTTGTTCAATTTTATTTCTTCATAATTTCGATGCCCGAGCTTTAGAAATAGCTTACAGGTTAACATGTCAAGAAAACACAATTTTTTGATGATCAAAACTACCCAAATTTAGGACACCTCCTTTTCTGAAAAAGTGGACAGGTCCCGACCTGTTGAAAAAAATGAAATTTTGGCCAATTTTATTTCTTCATAATTTCGATGCCCGAGCTTTAGAAATAGCTTACAGGTTAACATGTCAAGAAAACACAATTTTTTGATGATCAAAACTACCCAAATTTAGACACCTCCTTTTCTGAAAAGTGGACAGGTCCCGACCTGTTGAAAAAAATGAAATTTTGGCCAATTTTATTTCTTCATAATTTCGATGCCCGAGCTTTAGAAATAGCTTACAGGTTAACATGTCAAGAAAACACAATTTTTTGATGATCAAAACTACCCAAATTTAGACACCTACTTTTTCTGAAAAAGTGGACAGGTCCGGACCTGTTGAAAAAAATTAAATTTTGGCCAATTTTATTTCTTCATAATTTCGATGCCCGAGCTTTAGAAATAGCTTACAGGTTAACATGTCAAGAAAACACAATTTTTTGATGATCAAAAACTACCCAAATTTAGACACCTCCTTTTCTGAAAAAGTGGACAGGTCCCGACCTGTTGAAAAAAATTAAATTTTGTTCAATTTTATTTCTTCATAATTTCGATGCCCGAGCTTTAGAAATAGCTTACAGGTTAACATGTCAAGAAAACACAATTTTTTGATGATCAAAACTACCCAAATTTAGACACCTCCTTTTCTGAAAAAGTGGACAGGTCCCGACCTGTTGAAAAAAATGAAATTTTGGCCAATTTTATTTCTTCATAATTTCGATGCCCGAGCTTTAGAAATAGCTTACAGGTTAACATGTCAAGAAAACACAATTTTTTGATGATCAAAACTACCCAAATTTAGACACCTCCTTTTCTGAAAAAGTGGACAGGTCCCGACCTGTTGAAAAAAATGAAATTTTGGCCAATTTTATTTCTTCATAATTTCGATGCCCGAGCTTTAGAAATAGCTTACAGGTTAACATGTCAGAAAACACAATTTTTGATGATCAAAACTACCCAAATTTAGACACCTCCTTTTCTGAAAAAGTGGACAGGTCCGGACCTGTTGAAAAAAAATAAATTTTGGCCAATTTTATTTCTTCATAATTTCGATGCCCGAGCTTTAGAAATAGCTTACAGGTTAACATGTCAAGAAAACACAATTTTTTGATGATCAAAACTACCCAAATTTAGACACCTCCTTTTCTGAAAAAGTGGACAGGTCCGGACCTGTTGAAAAAAAAAAAAATTTTGGCCAATTTTATTTCTTCATAATTTCGATGCCCGAGCTTTAGAAATAGCTTACAGGTTAACATGTCAAGAAAACACAATTTTTTGATGATCAAAACTACCCAAATTTAGACACCTCCTTTTCTGAAAAAGTGGACAGGTCCGGACCTGTTGAAAAAAAAAAAATTTTGGCCAATTTTATTTCTTCATAATTTCGATGCCCGAGCTTTAGAAATAGCTTACAGGTTAACATGTCAAGAAAACACAATTTTTTGATGATCAAAACTACCCAAATTTAGGACACCTCCTTTTCTGAAAAAGTGGACAGGTCCCGACCTGTTGAAAAAAATGAAATTTTGGCCAATTTTATTTCTTCATAATTTCGATGCCCGAGCTTTAGAAATAGCTTACAGGTTAACATGTCAAGAAAACACAATTTTTTGATGATCAATACTACCCAATTTAGACACCCTCCTTTTCTGAAAAAGTGGACAGGTCCCGACCTGTTGAAAAAAATGAAATTTGGCCAATTTTATTTCTTCATAATTTCGATGCCCGAGCTTTAGAAATAGCTTACAGGTTAACATGTCAAGAAAACACAATTTTTTGATGATCAAAACTACCCAAATTTAGACACCTACTTTTCTGAAAAAAGTGGACAGGTCCGGACCTGTTGAAAAAAATTAAATTTTGGCCAATTTTATTTCTTCATAATTTCGATGCCCGAGCTTTAGAAATAGCTTACAGGTTAACATGTCAAGAAAACACAATTTTTTGATGATCAAAACTACCCAAATTTAGACACCTCCTTTTCTGAAAAAGTGGACAGGTCCCGACCTGTTGAAAAAAATTAAATTTTGTTCAATTTTATTCTTCATAATTTCGATGCCCGAGCTTTAGAAATAGCTTACAGGTTAACATGTCAAGAAAACACAATTTTTTGATGATCAAAACTACCCAAATTTAGACACCTCCTTTTCTGAAAAAGTGGACAGGTCCCGACCTGTTGAAAAAAATGAAATTTGGCCAATTTTATTTCTTCATAATTTCGATGCCCGAGCTTTAGAAATAGCTTACAGGTTAACATGTCAAGAAAACACAATTTTTTGATGATCAAAACTACCCAAATTTAGACACCTCCTTTTCTGAAAAAGTGGACAGGTCCCGACCTGTTGAAAAAAATGAAATTTTGGCCAATTTTATTTCTTCATAATTTCGATGCCCGAGCTTTAGAAATAGCTTACAGGTTAACATGTCAAGAAAACACAATTTTTTGATGATCAAAACTACCCAAATTTAGACACCTCCTTTTCTGAAAAAGTGGACAGGTCCGGACCTGTTGAAAAAAAATAAATTTTGGCCAATTTTATTTCTTCATAATTTCGATGCCCGAGCTTTAGAAATAGCTTACAGGTTAACATGTCAAGAAAACACAATTTTTTGATGATCAAAACTACCCAAATTTAGACACCTCCTTTTCTGAAAAAGTGGACAGGTCCGGACCTGTTGAAAAAAAAAAATTTTGGCCAATTTTATTTCTTCATAATTTCGATGCCCGAGCTTTAGAAATAGCTTACAGGTTAACATGTCAAGAAAACACAATTTTTTGATGATCAAAACTACCCAAAATTTAGACACCTCCTTTTCTGAAAAAGTGGACAGGTCCGGACCTGTTGAAAAAAAATAAATTTTGGCCAATTTTATTTCTTCATAATTTCGATGCCCGAGCTTTAGAAATAGCTTACAGGTTAACATGTCAAGAAAACACAATTTTTTGATGATCAAAACTACCCAAATTTAGACACCTCCTTTTCTGAAAAAGTGGACAGGTCCGGACCTGTTGAAAAAAATTAAATTTTGGCCAATTTTATTTCTTCATAATTTCGATGCCCGAGCTTTAGAAATAGCTTACAGGTTAACATGTCAAGAAAACACAATTTTTTGATGATCAAAACTACCCAAATTTAGACACCTCCTTTTCTGAAAAAGTGGACAGGTCCGGACCTGTTGAAAAAAAATAAATTTTGGCCAATTTTATTTCTTCATAATTTCGATGCCCGAGCTTTAGAAATAGCTTACAGGTTAACATGTCAAGAAAACACAATTTTTTGATGATCAAAACTACCCAAAATTTAGACACCTCCTTTTCTGAAAAAGTGGACAGGTCCGGACCTGTTGAAAAAAAATAAATTTTGGCCAATTTTATTTCTTCATAATTTCGATGCCCGAGCTTTAGAAAGTAGCTTACAGGTTAACATGTCAAGAAAACACAATTTTTTGATGATCAAAACTACCCAAATTTAGACACCTCCTTTTCTGAAAAAGTGGACAGGTCCCGACCTGTTGAAAAAAATGAAATTTTGGCCAATTTTATTTCTTCATAATTTCGATGCCCGAGCTTTAGAAATAGCTTACAGGTTAACATGTCAAGAAAAACAATTTTTGATGATCAAAACTACCCAAATTTAGACACCTCCTTTTCTGAAAAAGTGGACAGGTCCCGACCTGTTGAAAAAAATGAAATTTTGGCCAATTTTATTTCTTCATAATTTCGATGCCCGAGCTTTAGAAATAGCTTACAGTTAACATGTCAAGAAAACACAATTTTTTGATGATCAAAACTACCCAAATTTAGACACCTCCTTTTCTGAAAAAGTGGACAGGTCCGGACCTGTTGAAAAAAAATAAATTTTGGCCAATTTTATTTCTTCATAATTTCGATGCCCGAGCTTTAGAAATAGCTTACAGGTTAACATGTCAAGAAAACACAATTTTTTGATGATCAAAACTACCCAAATTTAGACACCTCCTTTTCTGAAAAAGTGGACAGGTCCGGACCTGTTGAAAAAAAATAAATTTTGGCCAATTTTATTTCTTCATAATTTCGATGCCCGAGCTTTAGAAATAGCTTACAGGTTAACATGTCAAGAAAACACAATTTTTTGATGATCAAAACTACCCAAATTTAGACACCCTCCTTTTCTGAAAAAGTGGACAGGTCCCGACCTGTTGAAAAAATGAAATTTTGGCCAATTTTATTTCTTCATAATTTCGATGCCCGAGCTTTAGAAATAGCTTACAGGTTAACATGTCAAGAAAAACAATTTTTTGATGATCAAAACTACCCAAATTTAGACACCTCCTTTTCTGAAAAAGTGGACAGGTCCCGACCTGTTGAAAAAAATGAAATTTTGGCCAATTTTATTTCTTCATAATTTCGATGCCCGAGCTTTAGAAATAGCTTTACAGGTTAACATGTCAAGAAAACACAATTTTTTGATGATCAAAAACTACCCAAATTTAGACACCTCCTTTTCTGAAAAAGTGGACAGGTCCCGACCTGTTGAAAAAAATGAAATTTTGGCCAATTTTATTTCTTCATAATTTCGATGCCCGAGCTTTAGAAATAGCTTACAGGTTAACATGTCAAGAAAACACAATTTTTTGATGATCAAAACTACCCAAATTTAGACACCTCCTTTTCTGAAAAAGTGGACAGGTCCGGACCTGTTGAAAAAAAATAAATTTTGGCCAATTTTATTTCTTCATAATTTCGATGCCCGAGCTTTAGAAATAGCTTACAGGTTAACATGTCAAGAAAACACAATTTTTTGATGATCAAAACTACCCAAATTTAAGACACCTCCTTTCTGAAAAAGTGGACAGGTCCGGACCTGTTGAAAAAAAATTAAATTTTGGCCAATTTTATTTCTTCATAATTTCGATGCCAGAGCTTTAGAAATAGCTTACAGGTTAACATGTCAAGAAAAACACAATTTTTTTGATGATCAAAACTACCCAAATTTAGACACCTCCTTTTCTGAAAAAGTGGACAGGTCCCGACCTGTGAAAAAAATTAAATTTTGGCCAATTTTATTTCTTCATAATTTCGATGCCCGAGCTTTAGAAATAGCTTACAGGTTAACATGTCAAGAAAACACAATTTTTTGATGATCAAAACTACCCAAATTTAGACACCTCCTTTTCTGAAAAAGTGGACAGGTCCCGACCTGTTGAAAAAAAATGAAATTTTGGCCAATTTTATTTCTTCATAATTTCGATGCCCGAGCTTTAGAAATAGCTTACAGGTTAACATGTCAAGAAAACACAATTTTTTGATGATCAAAACTACCCAAATTTAGACACCATCCTTTTCTGAAAAAGTGGACAGGTCCCGACCTGTTGAAAAAAATGAAATTTTGGCCAATTTTATTTCTTCATAATTTCGATGCCCGAGCTTTAGAAATAGCTTACAGGTTAACATGTCAAGAAAACACCAATTTTTTGATGATCAAAACTACCCAAATTTAGACACCTCCTTTTCTGAAAAAGTGGACAGGTCCGGACCTGTTGAAAAAAAATAAATTTTGGCCAATTTTATTTCTTCATAATTTCGATGCCCGAGCTTTAGAAATAGCTTACAGGTTAAGACATGTCAAGAAAACACAATTTTTTGATGATCAAAACTACCCAAATTTAGACACCTACTTTTCTGAAAAAGTGGACAGGTCCGGACCTGTTGAAAAAAAATTAAAATTTTGGCCAATTTTATTTCTTCATAATTTCGATGCCCGAGCTTTAGAAATAGCTTACAGGTTAACATGTCAAGAAAACACAATTTTTTGATGATCAAAACTACCCAAATTTAGACACCTCCTTTTCTGAAAAAGTGGACAGGTCCGGACCTGTTGAAAAAAAAAAAAATTTTGGCCAATTTTATTTCTTCATAATTTCGATGCCCGAGCTTAGAAATAGCTTACAGGTTAACATGTCAAGAAAACACAATTTTTTGATGATCAAAACTACCCAAATTTAGACACCTCCTTTTCTGAAAAAGTGGACAGGTCCCGACCTGTTGAAAAAAATGAAATTTTGGCTAATTTTATTTCTTCATAATTTCGATGCCCGAGCTTTAGAAATAGCTTACAGGTTAACATGTCAAGAAAACACAATTTTTTGATGATCAAAAACTACCCAAATTTAGACACCTCCTTTTCTGAAAAAGTGGACCAGGTCCGGACCTGTTGAAAAAAAATAAATTTTGGCCAATTTTATTTCTTCATAATTTCGATGCCCGAGCTTTAGAAATAGCTTACAGGTTAACATGTCAAGAAAACACAATTTTTTGATGATCAAAACTACCCAAATTTAGACACCTACTTTTCTGAAAAAGTGGACAGGTCCGGACCTGTTGAAAAAAAATTAAATTTTGGCCAATTTTATTTCTTCATAATTTCGATGCCAGAGCTTTAGAAATAGCTTACAGGTTAACATGTCAAGAAAACACAATTTTTTGATGATCAAAACTACCCCAAATTTAGACACCATCCTTTTCTGAAAAAGTGGACAGGTCCCGACCTGTTGAAAAAAATTAAATTTTGGCCAATTTTATTTCTTCATAATTTCGATGCCCGAGCTTTAGAAATAGCTTACAGGTTAACATGTCAAGAAAACACAATTTTTTGATGATCAAAACTACCCAAATTTAGACACCTCCTTTTCTGAAAAAGTGGACAGGTCCGGACCTGTTGAAAAAAAATAAATTTTGGCCAATTTTATTTCTTCATAATTTCGATGCCCGAGCTTTAGAAATAGCTTACAGGTTAACATGTCAAGAAAACACAATTTTTTGATGATCAAAACTACCCAAATTTAGGACACCTACTTTTCTGAAAAAGTGGACAGGTCCGGACCTGTTGAAAAAAATTAAATTTTGGCCAATTTTATTTCTTCATAATTTCGATGCCAGAGCTTTAGAAATAGCTTACAGGTTAACATGTCAAGAAAACACAATTTTTTGATGATCAAAACTACCCAAATTTAGACACCTCCTTTTCTGAAAAAGTGGACAGGTCCCGACCTGTTGAAAAAAATTAAATTTTGGCCAATTTATTTCTTCATAATTTCGATGCCCGAGCTTTAGAAATAGCTTACAGGTTAACATGTCAAGAAAACACAATTTTTTGATGATCAAAACTACCCAAATTTAGACACCTCCTTTTCTGAAAAAGTGGACAGGTCCCGACCTGTTGAAAAAAATGAAATTTTGGCCAATTTTATTTCTTCATAATTTCGATGCCCGAGCTTTAGAAATAGCTTACAGGTTAACATGTCAAGAAAACACAATTTTTTGATGATCAAAACTACCCAAATTTAGACACCTCCTTTCTGAAAAAGTGGACAGGTCCCGACCTGTTGAAAAAAATGAAATTTTGGCCAATTTTATTTCTTCATAATTTCGATGCCCGAGCTTTAGAAATAGCTTACAGGTTAACATGTCAAGAAAACACAATTTTTTGATGATCAAAACTACCCAAATTTAGACACCTCCTTTTCTGAAAAAGTGGACAGGTCCGGACCTGTTGAAAAAAAATAAATTTTGGCCAATTTTATTTCTTCATAATTTCGATGCCCGAGCTTTAGAAATAGCTTACAGGTTAACATGTCAAGAAAACACAATTTTTTGATGATCAAAACTACCCAAATTTAGACACCTACTTTTCTGAAAAAGTGGACAGGTCCGGACCTGTTGAAAAAAAATAAATTTTGGCCAATTTTATTTCTTCATAATTTCGATGCCCGAGCTTAGAAATAGCTTACAGGTTAACATGTCAAGAAAACACAATTTTTTGATGATCAAAACTACCCAAATTTAGACACCTACTTTTCTGAAAAAGTGGACAGGTCCGGACCTGTTGAAAAAAATTAAATTTTGGCCAATTTTATTTCTTCATATTTCGATGCCAGAGCTTTAGAAATAGCTTACAGGTTAACATGTCAAGAAAACACAATTTTTTTGATGATCAAAACTACCCAAATTTAGACACCTCCTTTTCTGAAAAAGTGGACAGGTCCCGACCTGTTGAAAAAAATTAAATTTTGGCCAATTTTATTTCTTCATAATTTCGATGCCCGAGCTTTTAGAAATAGCTTACAGGTTAACATGTCAAGAAAACACAATTTTTTGATGATCAAAACTACCCAAATTTAGACACCTCCTTTCTGAAAAAGTGGACAGGTCCCGACCTGTTGAAAAAAATGAAATTTTGGCCAATTTTATTTCTTCATAATTTCGATGCCCGAGCTTTAGAAATAGCTTACAGGTTAACATGTCAAGAAAACACAATTTTTTGATGATCAAAACTACCCAAATTAGACACCTCCTTTTCTGAAAAAGTGGACAGGTCCCGACCTGTTGAAAAAAAATAAATTTTGGCCAATTTTATTTCTTCATAATTTCGATGCCCGAGCTTTAGAAATAGCTTACAGGTTAACATGTCAAGAAAACACAATTTTTTGATGATCAAAACTACCCAAATTTAGACACCTCCTTTTCTGAAAAGTGGACAGGTCCGGACCTGTTGAAAAAAAAATAAATTTTGGCCAATTTATTTCTTCATAATTTCGATGCCCGAGCTTTAGAAATAGCTTACAGGTTAACATGTCAAGAAAACACAATTTTTTGATGATCAAAACTACCCAAATTAGACACCTCCTTTCTGAAAAAGTGGACAGGTCCCGACCTGTTGAAAAAAATGAAATTATGGCCAATTTTATTTCTTCATAATTTCGATGCCCGAGCTTTAGAAATAGCTTACAGGTTAACATGTCAAGAAAACAAAATTTTTGATGATCAAAACTACCCAAATTTAGACACCTCCTTTCTGAAAAAGTGGACAGGTCCGGACCTGTTGAAAAAAAATAAATTTTGGCCAATTTTATTTCTTCATAATTTCGATGCCCGAGCTTTAGAAATAGCTTACAGGTTAACATGTCAAGAAAACACAATTTTTTGATGATCAAAACTACCCAAATTTAGACACCTACTTTTCTGAAAAAGTGGACAGGTCCGGACCTGTTGAAAAAAATTAAATTTTGGCCAATTTTTATTTCTTCATAA
The DNA here is from genome assembly GCF_902713425.1 of Acipenser ruthenus. Classification (NCBI taxonomy): domain Eukaryota; kingdom Metazoa; phylum Chordata; class Actinopteri; order Acipenseriformes; family Acipenseridae; genus Acipenser; species Acipenser ruthenus. Next base: position 11,712 of record NW_026708776.1, read on the forward strand.
TTTCGATGCCCGAGCTTTAGAAATAGCTTACAGGTTAACATGTCAAGAAAACACAATTTTTTGATGATCAAAACTACCCAAATTTAGACACCTACTTTTCTGAAAAAGTGGACAGGTCCGGACCTGTTGAAAAAAATAAATTTTGGCCAATTTTATTTCTTCATAATTTCGATGCCCGAGCTTTAGAAATAGCTTACAGGTTAACATGTCAAGAAACACAATTTTTTGATGATCAAAACTACCCAAATTTAGACACCTCCTTTTCTGAAAAAGTGGACAGGTCCGGACCTTTGAAAAAAATAAATTTTGGCCAATTTTATTTCTTCATAATTTCGATGCCCGAGCTTTAGAAATAGCTTACAGGTTAACATGTCAAGAAAACACAATTTTTTGATGATCAAAACTACCCAAATTTAGACACCTCCTTTTCTGAAAAAGTGGACAGGTCCGGACCTTTTGAAAAAAATAAATTTTGGCCAATTTTATTTCTTCATAATTTCGATGCCCGAAGCTTTAGAAATAGCTTACAGGTTAACATGTCAAGAAAACACAATTTTTTGATGATCAAAACTACCCAAATTTAGACACCTCCTTTTCTGAAAAAGTGGACAGGTCCGGACCTGTTGAAAAAAATTAAATTTTGGCCAATTTTATTTCTTCATAATTTCGATGCCCGAGCTTTAGAAATAGCTTACAGGTTAACATGTCAAGAAAACACAATTTTTTGATGATCAAAACTACCCAAATTTAGACACCTCCTTTTCTGAAAAAGTGGACAGGTCCGGACCTGTTGAAAAAAAATTAAATTTTGGCCAATTTTATTTCTTCATATTTCGATGCCCGAGCTTTAGAAATAGCTTACAGGTTAACATGTCAAGAAAACACAATTTTTTGATGATCAAAACTACCCAAATTTAGACACCTACTTTTCTGAAAAAGTGGACAGGTCCGGACCTGTTGAAAAAAATTAAATTTTGGCCAATTTTATTTCTTCATAATTTCGATGCCCGAGCTTTAGAAATAGCTTACAGGTTAACATGTCAAGAAACACAATTTTTTGATGATCAAAACTACCCAAATTTAGAAACCTCCTTTTCTGAAAAAGTGGACAGGTCCGGACCTGTTGAAAAAAATAAAATTTTGGCCAATTTTATTTCTTCATAATTTCGATGCCCGAGCTTTAGAAATAGCTTACAGGTTAACATGTCAAGAAAACACAATTTTTTGATGATCAAAACTACCCAAATTTAGACACCTCCTTTTCTGAAAAAGTGGACAGGTCCGGACCTGTTGAAAAAAATTAAATTTTGGCCAATTTTATTTCTTCATAATTTCGATGCCCGAGCTTTAGAAATAGCTTACAGGTTAACATGTCAAGAAAACACAATTTTTTGATGATCAAAACTACCAAATTTAGACACCTCCTTTTCTGAAAAAGTGGACAGGTCCGGACCTGTTGAAAAAAAATTAAATTTTGGCCAATTTTATTTCTTCATAATTTCGATGCCCGAGCTTTAGAAATAGCTTACAGGTTAACATGTCAAGAAAACACAATTTTTTGATGATCAAAACTACCCAAATTTAGACACCTCCTTTTCTGAAAAAGTGGACAGGTCCGGACCTGTTGAAAAAAATTAAATTTTGGCCAATTTTATTTCTTCATAATTTGATGCCGAGCTTTAGAAATAGCTTACAGGTTAACATGTCAAGAAAACACAATTTTTTGATGATCAAAACTACCCAAATTTAGACACCTCCTTTTCTGAAAAAGTGGACAGGTCCGGACCTGTTGAAAAAAAATAAATTTTGGCCAATTTTATTTCTTCATAATTTCGATGCCCGAGCTTTAGAAATAGCTTACAGGTTAACATGTCAAGAAAACACAATTTTTTGATGATCAAAACTACCCAAATTTAGACACCTCCTTTTCTGAAAAAGTGGACAGGTCCGGACCTGTTGAAAAAAATTAAATTTTGGCCAATTTTATTTCTTCATAATTTGATGCCCGAGCTTTAGAAATAGCTTACAGGTTAACATGTCAAGAAAACACAATTTTTTGATGATCAAAAACTACCCAAATTTAGACACCTCCTTTTCTGAAAAAGTGGACAGGTCCGGACCTGTTGAAAAAAATTAAATTTTGGCCAATTTTATTTCTTCATAATTTCGATGCCCGAGCTTTAGAAATAGCTTACAGGTTAACATGTCAAGAAAACACAATTTTTTGATGATCAAAACTACCCAAATTTAGACACCTCCTTTCTGAAAAAGTGGACAGGTCCGGACCTGTTGAAAAAAATTAAATTTTTGGCCAATTTTATTTTTTCATAATTTTAATCTACTGTTCTTTTGAGAAAGCTTACAGGTTAAGACATGTCAAGAAAACACAATTTTTGATCTTCAAAACTACCCAAATTTAGACACCTCCTTTTCTGAAAAAGTGGACAGGTCCGGAACTGTTGAAAAAAATTAAATTTTGGCCAATTTTATTTCTTCATAATTTTGATGCCCGAGCTTTAGAAATAGCTTACAGGTTAACATGTCAAGAAAACACAATTTTTTGATGATCAAAACTACCCAAATTTAGACACCTACTTTTCTGAAAAAGTGGACAGGTCCGGACCTGTTGAAAAAAAATAAATTTTGGCCAATTTTATTTTTTCATAATTTTAATGTACTGTTCTTTTGAGAAAGCTTACAGTTTAAGACATGTCAAGAAAACACAATTTTTTGATGATCAAAACTACCCAAATTTAGACACCTCCTTTTCTGAAAAAGTGGACAGGTCCGGACCTGTTGAAAAAAATTAAATTTTGGCCAATTTTATTTCTTCATAATTTCGATGCCCGAGCTTTAGAAATAGCTTACAGGTTAACATGTCAAGAAAACACAATTTTTTGATGATCAAAACTACCCAAATTTAGACACCTCCTTTTCTGAAAAAGTGGACAGGTCCGGACCTGTTGAAAAAAATAAAATTTTGGCCAATTTTATTTCTTCATAATTTTAATATACTGTTCTTTTGAGAAAGCTTACAGGTTAAGACATGTCAAGAAAACACAATTTTTTGATGATCAAAACTACCCAAATTTAGACACCTACTTTTCTGAAAAAGTGGACAGGTCCGGACCTGTTGAAAAAAATAAAATTTTGGCCAATTTTATTTCTTCATAATTTCGATGCCCGAGCTTTAGAAATAGCTTACAGGTTAACATGTCAAGAAAACACAATTTTTTGATGATCAAAACTACCCAAATTTAGACACCTCCTTTTCTGAAAAAGTGGACAGGTCCGGACCTGTTGAAAAAAATAAAATTTTGGCCAATTTTATTTTTTCATAATTTTAATCTACTGTTCTTTTGAGAAAGCTTACAGGTTAAGACATGTCAAAAAAACACAATTTTTTGATCTTCAAAACTACCCAAATTTAGACACCTCCTTTTCTGAAAAAGTGGACAGGTCCGGACCTGTTGAAAAAAATTTAATTTTGGCCAATTTTATTTCTTCATAATTTTGATGCCCGAGCTTTAGAAATAGCTTACAGGTAACATGTCAAGAAAACACAATTTTTTGATGATCAAAACTACCCAAATTTAGACACCTACTTTTCTGAAAAAGTGGACAGGTCCGGACCTGTTGAAAAAAAATAAATTTTGGCCAATTTTATTTTTTCATATTTTAATGTACTGTTCTTTTGAGAAAGCTTACAGGTTAAGACATGTCAAGAAAACACAATTTTTTGATCTTCAAAACTACCCAAATTTAGACACCTCCTTTTCTGAAAAAGTGGACAGGTCCGGACCTGTTGAAAAAAATTAAATTTTGGCCAATCTTATTTCTTCATAATTTTGATGCCCGAGCTTTAGAAATAGCTTACAGGTTAACATGTCAAGAAAACACAATTTTTTGATGATCAAAACTACCCAAATTTAGACACCTACTTTTCTGAAAAAGTGGACAGGTCCGGACCTGTTGAAAAAAATTAAATTTTGGCCAATTTTATTTCTTCATAATTTCGATGCCCGAGCTTTAGAAATAGCTTACAGGTTAACATGTCAAGAAAACACAATTTTTTGATGATCAAAACTACCCAAATTTAGACACCTCCTTTTCTGAAAAAGTGGACAGGTCCGGACCTGTTGAAAAAAAATAAATTTTGGCCAATTTTATTTCTTCATAATTTTCGATGCCCGAGCTTTAGAAATAGCTTACAGGTTAACATGTCAAGAAAACACAATTTTTTGATGATCAAAACTACCCAAATTTAGACACCTCCTTTTCTGAAAAAGTGGACAGGTCCGGACCTGTTGAAAAAAAATAAATTTTGGCCAATTTTATTTCTTCATAATTCCGATGCCCGAGCTTTAGAAAAAGCTTACAGGTTGACATGTCAAGAAAACACAATTTTTTGATGATCAAAACTACCCAAATTTAGACACCTCCTTTTCTGAAAAAGTGGACAGGTCCCGACCTGTTGAAAAAAATTAAATTTTGGCCAATTTTATTTTTTCATAATTTTAATGTACTGTTTCTTTGAGAAAGCTTACAGTTTAAGACATGTCAAGAAAACAAAGTTTTATTGATCTTCAAAACTACCCAAATTTAGACACCTTCTTTTCTGAAAAAGTGGACAGGTCCGAACCTGTTGAAAAAAATTAAATTTTGGCCAATTTTATTTTTTCATAATTTCGATGCCCTGTTCTTTTGAGAAAGCTTACAGGTTAAGACATGTCAAGAAAACACAGTTTAATGATCTTCAAAACTACCCAAATTTAGACACGTTCTTTTCTGAAAAAGTGGACAGGTCCCGACCTGTTGAAAAAAATTAAAATTTTGGCCAATTTTATTTTTTCATAATTTCGATGCCCGAGCTTTAGAAAAAGCTTACAGGTTAAGACATGTCAAGAAAACACAATTTTTTGATCTTCAAAACTACCCGAATTTAGACACGTCCTTTTCTGAAAAAGTGGACAGGTCCCGACCTGTTGAAAAAAATTAAATTTTGGCCAATTTTATTTTTTCATAATTTCGATGCCCGAGCTTTAGAAAAAGCTTACAGGTTGACATGTCAAGGAAACACAATTTATTGATCTTCAAAACTACCCGAATTTAGACACGTCCTTTTCTGAAAAAGTGGACAGGTCCGAACCTGTTGAAAAAAATTAAATTTTGGCCAATTTTATTTTTTCATAATTTCGATACCCTGTTCTTTTGAGAAAGCTTACAGGTTAAGACATGTCAAGAAAACACAGTTGATTGATCTTCAAAACTACCCAAATTTAGACACCTTCTTTTCTGAAAAAGTGGACAGGTCCGGACCTGTTGAAAAAAATTAAATTTTGGCCAATTTTATTTTTTCATAATTTCGATGCCCGAGCTTTAGAAAAAGCTTACAGGTTGACATGTCAAGAAAACACAATTTTTGATCTTCAAAACTACCCGAATTTGACACGTCCTTTTCTGAAAAAGTGGACTGTTCCGGACCTGTTGAAAAAAATTACATTTTGTCCAATTTTATTTTTTCATAATTTCGATGCCCTGTTCTTTTGAGAAAGCTTACAGGTTAAGACATGTCAAGAAAACACAGTTGATTGATCTTCAAAACTACCCAAATTTAGACACCTTCTTTTCTGAAAAAGTGGACAGGTCCGGACCTGTTGAAAAAAATTAAATTTTGGCCAATTTTATTTTTTCATAATTTCGATGCCCGAGCTTTAGAAAAAGCTTACAGGTTGACATGTCAAGAAAACACAATTTTTTGATCTTCAAAACTACCCAAATTTAGACACCTCCTTTTCTGAAAAAGTGGACAGGTCCGGACCTGTTGAAAAAAATTAAATTTTGGCCAATTTTATTTTTTCATAATTTCGATGCCCTGTTCTTTTGAGAAAGCTTACAGGTTAAGACATGTCAAGAAAACACAGTTGATTGATCTTCAAAACTACCCAAATTTAGACACCTTCTTTTCTGAAAAAGTGGACAGGTCCGGACCTGTTGAAAAAAATTAAATTTTGGCCAATTTTATTTTTTCATAATTTCGATGCCCGAGCTTTAGAAAAAGCTTACAGGTTGACATGTCAAGAAAACACAATTTTTTGATCTTCAAAACTACCCAAATTTAGACACCTCCTTTTCTGAAAAAGTGGACAGGTCCGGACCTGTTGAAAAAAATTAAATTTTGGCCAATTTTATTTTTTCATAATTTCGATGCCCGAGCTTTAGAAAAAGCTTACAGGTTGACATGTCAAGAAAACACAGTTTATTGATCTTCAAAACTACCCAAATTTAGACACCTCCTTTTCTGAAAAAGTGGACAGGTCCGGACCTGTTGAAAAAAATTAAATTTTGGCCAATTTTATTTTTTCATAATTTCGATGCCCGAGCTTTAGAAAAAGCTTACAGGTTGACATGTCAAGAAAACACAGTTTATTGATCTTCAAAACTACCCAAATTTAGACACCTCCTTTTCTGAAAAAGTGGACAGGTCCGGACCTGTTGAAAAAAATGAAATTTTGGCCAATTTTATTTTTTCATAATTTCGATGCCCTCTTCTTTTGAGAAAGCTTACAGGTTAAGACATGTCAAGAAAACACATTTTTTTATCTTCAAAACTACCCAAATTTAGACACCTCCTTTTCTGAAAAAGTGGACAGGTCCGGACCTGTTGAAAAAAATGAAATTTTGGCCAATTTTATTTTTTCATAATTTCGATGCCCGAGCTTTAGAAAAAGCTTACAGGTTGACATATCAAGAAAACACAATTTTTTGATCTTCAAAACTACCCAAATTTAGACACCTCCTTTTCTGAAAAAGTGGACAGGTCCGGACCTGTTGAAAAAAAATAAATTTTGGCCAATTTTATTTTTTCATAATTTCGATGCCCGAGCTTTAGAAAAAGCTTACAGGTTGACATGTCAAGAAAACACAGTTTATTGATCTTCAAAACTACCCAAATTTAGACACCTCCTTTTCTGAAAAAGTGGACAGGTCCAGACCTGTTGAAAAAAATGAAATTTTGGCCAATTTTATTTTTTCATAATTTCGATGCCCTCTTCTTTTGAGAAAGCTTACAGGTTAAGACATGTCAAGAAAACACATTTTTTTTATCTTCAAAACTACCCAAATTTAGACACCTCCTTTTCTGAAAAAGTGGACAGGTCCGGACCTGTTGAAAAAAATGAAATTTTGGCCAATTTTATTTTTTCATAATTTCGATGCCCTCTTCTTTTGAGAAAGCTTACAGGTTAAGACATGTCAAGAAAACACATTTTTTTATCTTCAAAACTACCCAAATTTAGACACCTCCTTTTCTGAAAAAGTGGACAGGTCCGGACCTGTTGAAAAAAATGAAATTTTGTCCAATTTTATTTTTTCATAATTTCGATGCCCTCTTCTTTTGAGAAAGCTTACAGGTTAAGACATGTCAAGAAAACACATTTTTTTATCTTCAAAACTACCCAAATTTAGACACTTCCTTTTCTGAAAAAGTGGACAGGTCCGAACCTGTTGAAAAAAATTAAATTTTGGCCAATTTTATTTTTTCACAATTTCGATGCCCGAGCTTTAGAAAAAGCTTACAGTTGACATGTCAAGAAAACACAATTTTTTGATGATCAAAACTACACAAATTTAGAATCTTCATTTTCTGAAAAAAGTGGACTGGTCTGGCCCTGTTGAAAAAAATTAAATTTTGGCCAATTTTATTATTTCATAATTTCGATGCCCTGTACTTTTGAGAAAGCTTACAGGTTGACATGTCAAGAAAACACAATTTTTTGATCTTCAAAACTACCCGAATTTAGACATGTCCTTTTCTGAAAAAGTGGACAGGTCTGGCCCTGTTGAAATAAATTAAATTTTGGCCAATTTTATTTTTTCATAATTTCAATGTACTGTTCTTTTGAGAAAGCTTACAGGTTAGACATGTCAAGAAAACACAGTTTATTGATCTTCAAAACTACCCAAATTTAGACACCTCCTTTTCTGAAAAAGTGGATAGGTCCGGACCTGTTGAAAAAAATTAAATTTTGGCCAATTTTATTTTTTCATAATTCCGATGCCCGAGCTTTAGAAAAAGCTTACAGGTTGACATGTCAAGAAAACACAATTTATTGATCTTCAAAACTACCCAAATTTAGACACCTCCTTTTCTGAAAAAGTGGACAGTTCTGGACCTGTTGAAAAAAATTAAATTTTGGCCAATTTTATTTTTTCATAATTTCGATGCCCGAGCTTTAGAAAAAGCTTACAGGTTGACATGTCAAGAAAACACAATTTTTTGATCTTCAAAACTACCCGAATTTAGACACGTCCTTTTCTGAAAAAGTGAACAGGTCTGGCCCTGTTGAAAAAAATTAAATTTTGGCCAATTTTATTTTTTCATAATTTCGATGCCCTGTTCTTTTGAGAAAGCTTACAGTTTAAGACATGTCAAGAAAACACAGTTTATTGATCTTCAAAACTACCCAAATTTAGACACCTCCTTTTCTGAAAAAGTGGACAGTTCCGGACCTGTTGAAAAAAATTTAATTTTGGCCAATTTTATTTTTTCATAATTTCAATGCCCGAGCTTTAGAAAAAGCTTACAGGTTGACATGTCAAGAAAACACAATTTTTTGATGATCAAAACTACACAAATTTAGAATCTTCATTTTCTGAAAAAAGTGGACTGGTCTGGCCCTGTTGAAAAAAATTAAATTTTGGCCAATTTTATTTTTTCATAATTTCGATGCCTTCTTCTTTTTAGAAAGCTTACAGGTTAAGACATGTCAAGAAAACACAATTTTTTTATCTTCAAAACTACCCAAATTTAGACACTTCCTTTTTTGAAAAAGTGGACAGGTCTGAACCTGTTGAAAAAAATTAAATTTTGGCAAATTTTATTTTTTCATAATTTTAATGTACTGTTCTTTTGAGAAAGCTTACAGGTTAAGACATGTCAAGAAAACACAGTTTACTGATCTTCAAATCTACCCAAATTTAGACACCTCCTTTTCTGAAAAAGTGGACAGGTCTGGCCCTGTTGAAAAAAATTAAATTTTGGCCAATTTTATTTTTTCATAATTTCGATGCCCTGTTCTTTTGAGAAAGCTACAGGTTAAGACATCTCAAGAAAACACAATTTTTTGATCTTCAAAACTACCCAAATTTAGACACCTCCTTTTCTGAAAAAGTGGATAGGTCCGGACCTGTCGAAAAAATTAAATTTTGGCCAATTTTATTTTTTCATAATTTCGATGCCCTGTTCTTTTGAGAAAGCTTACAGGTTAAGACATGTCAAGAAAACACAATTTTTTGATCTTCAAAACTACCCGAATTTAGACACGTCCTTTTCTGAAAAAGTGGACAGGACCGGACCTGTTGAAAAAAATTAAATTTTGGCCAATTTTATTTTTTCATAATTTCGATGCCCTCTTCTTTTGAGAAAGCTTACAGGTTAAGACATGTCAAGAAAACACAGTTTACTGATCTTCAAAACTACCCAAATTTAGACACCCCTTATCTGTAAAAGTGGACTGGTCTGGCCCTGTCAAAAAAAGTTAAATTTTGGCCAATTTTATTTTTTCATAATTTTAATGTACTGTTCTTTTCAGAAAGCTTACAGGTTAAGACATGTCAAGAAAACACAGTTTATTGATCTTCAAAACTACCCAAATTTAGACACCTCCTTTTCTGAAAAAGTGGACAGTTCCGGACCTGTTGAAAAAAATTAAATTTTGGCCAATTTTATTTTTTCATAATTTCGATGCCCGAGCTTTAGAAAAAGCTTACAGGTTGACATGTCAAGAAAACACAATTTTTTGATCTTCAAAACTACCCGAATTTAGACACGTCCTTTTCTGAAAAAGTGGACAGGACCGGACCTGTTGAAAAAAATTAAATTTTGGCCAATTTTATTTTTTCATAATTTCGATGCCCTGTTCTTTTGAGAAAGCTTACAGGTTAAGACATGTCAAGAAAACACAGTTTACTGATCTTCAAAACTACCCAAATTTAGACACCCCTTATCTGTAAAAGTGGACTGGTCTGGCCCTGTCAAAAAAAGTTAAATTTTGGCCAATTTTATTTTTTCATAATTTTAATGTACTGTTCTTTTCAGAAAGCTTACAGGTTAAGACATGTCAAGAAAACACAGTTTATTGATCTTCAAAACTACCCAAATTTAGACACCTCCTTTTCTGAAAAAGTGGACAGTTCCGGACCTGTTGAAAAAAATTAAATTTTGGCCAATTTTATTTTTTCATAATTTCGATGCCCGAGCTTTAGAAAAAGCTTACAGGTTGACATGTCAAGAAAACACAATTTTTTGATCTTCAAAACTACCCGAATTTAGACACGTCCTTTTCTGAAAAAGTGGACAGGTCCGGACCTGTTGAAAAAAATTAAATTTTGGCCAATTTTATTTTTTCATAATTTCGATGCCCTCTTCTTTTGAGAAAGCTTACAGGTTAAGACATGTCAAGAAAACACATTTTTTTTTATCTTCAAAACTACCCAAATTTAGACACCTCCTTTTCTGAAAAAGTGGACTGGTCTGGCCCTGTCGACAAAATTAAATTTTGGCCAATTTTATTTTTTCATAATTTTAATGTACTGTTCTTTTGAGAAAGCTTACAGGTTAAGACATGTCAAGAAAACACAGTTTATTGATCTTCAAAACTACCCAAATTTAGACACCTCCTTTTCTGAAAAAGTGGACAGTTCCGGACCTGTCGAAAAAATTAAATTTTGGCCAATTTTATTTTTTCATAATTTCGATGCCCTGTTCTTTTGAGAAAGCTTACAGGTTAAGACATGTCAATAAAACACAGTTTATTGATCTTCAAAACTACCCAAATTTAGACACCTCCTTTTCTGAAAAAGTGGACAGTTCCGGACCTGTTGAAAAAAATTAAATTTTGGCCAATTTTATTTTTTCATAATTTCGATGCCCGAGCTTTAGAAAAAGCTTACAGGTTGACATGTCAAGAAAACACAATTTTTTGATCTTCAAAACTACCCGAATTTAGACACGTCCTTTTCTGAAAAAGTGGATAGGTCCGGACGTGTTGAAAAAAATTAAATTTTGGCCAATTTTATTTTTTCATAATTTTGATGCCTTCTTCTTTTTAGAAAGCTTACAGGTTAAGACATGTCAAGAAAACACAATTTTTTTATCTTCAAAACTACCCAAATTTAGACACTTCCTTTTTTGAAAAAGTGGACAGGTCTGAACCTGTTGAAAAAAATTAAATTTTGGCAAATTTTATTTTTTCATAATTTTAATGTACTGTTCTTTTGAGAAAGCTTACAGGTTAAGACATGTCAAGAAAACACAGTTTACTGATCTTCAAAACTACCCAAATTTAGACACCTCCTTTTCTGAAAAAGTGGACAGGTCTGGCCCTGTTGAAAAAAATTAAATTTTGGCCAATTTTATTTTTTCATAATTTCGATGCCCTGTTCTTTTGAGAAAGCTACAGGTTAAGACATCTCAAGAAAACACAGTTTATTGATCTTCAAAACTACCCAAATTTAGACACCTCCTTTTCTGAAAAAGTGGACAGGTCCGGACCTGTTGAAAAAAATTAAATTTTGGCCAATTTTATTTTTTCATAATTTTAATGTACTGTTCTTTTGAGAAAGCTTACCGGTTAAGACATGTCAAGAAAACACAGTTTATTGATCTTCAAAACTACCCAAATTTAGACACCTCCTTTTCTGAAAAAGTGGACTGGTCTGGCCCTGTCGAAAAAATTAAATTTTGGCCAATTTTATTTTTTCATAATTTTAATGTACTGTTCTTTTGAGAAAGCTTACAGGTTAAGACATGTCAAGAAAACACAGTTTACTGATCTTCAAAACTACCCAAATTTAGACACCTCCTTTTCTGAAAAAGTGGACAGGTCCGGACCTGTTGAAAAAAATTAAATTTTGGCCAATTTTATTTTTTCATAATTTCGATGCCCGAGCTTTAGAAAAAGCTTACAGGTTGACATATCAAGAAAACACAATTTTTTGATCTTCAAAACTACCCAAATTTAGACACCTCCTTTTCTGAAAAAGTGGTCAGTTCCGGACCTGTTGAAAAAAATTAAATTTTGGCCAATTTTATTTTTTCATAATTTCGATGCCCTGTTCTTTTGAGAAAGCTTACAGGTTAAGACATGTCAAGAAAACACAGTTTACTGATCTTCAAAACTACCCAAATTTAGACACCCCTTATCTGTAAAAGTGGACTGGTCTGGCCCTGTCAAAAAAAGTTAAATTTTGGCCAATTTTATTTTTTCATAATTTTAATGTACTGTTCTTTTCAGAAAGCTTACAGGTTAAGACATGTCAAGAAAACACAGTTTATTGATCTTCAAAACTACCCAAATTTAGACACCTCCTTTTCTGAAAAAGTGGACAGTTCCGGACCTGTTGAAAAAAATTAAATTTTGGCCAATTTTATTTTTTCATAATTTCGATGCCCGAGCTTTAGAAAAAGCTTACAGGTTGACATGTCAAGAAAACACAGTTTATTGATCTTCAAAACTACCCAAATTTAGACACGTCCTTTTCTGAAAAAGTGGACAGGACCGGACCTGTTGAAAAAAATTAAATTTTGGCCAATTTTATTTTTTCATAATTTCGATGCCCTCTTCTTTTGAGAAAGCTTACAGGTTAAGACATGTCAAGAAAACACAGTTTACTGATCTTCAAAACTACCCAAATTTAGACACCCCTTATCTGTAAAAGTGGACTGGTCTGGCCCTGTCAAAAAAAGTTAAATTTTGGCCAATTTTATTTTTTCATAATTTTAATGTACTGTTCTTTTCAGAAAGCTTACAGGTTAAGACATGTCAAGAAAACACAGTTTATTGATCTTCAAAACTACCCAAATTTAGACACCTCCTTTTCTGAAAAAGTGGACAGGTCCGGACCTGTTGAAAAAAATTAAATTTTGGCCAATTTTATTTTTTCATAATTTCGATGCCCGAGCTTTAGAAAAAGCTTACAGGTTGACATGTCAAGAAAACACAATTTTTTGATCTTCAAAACTACCCAAATTTAGACACTTCCTTTTTTGAAAAAGTGGACAGGTCTGAACCTGTTGAAAAAAATTAAATTTTGGCAAATTTTATTTTTTCATAATTTTAATGTACTGTTCTTTTGAGAAAGCTTACAGGTTAAGACATGTCAAGAAAACACAGTTTACTGATCTTCAAAACTACCCAAATTTAGACACCTCCTTTTCTGAAAAAGTGGACAGGTCTGGCCCTGTTGAAAAAAATTAAATTTTGGCCAATTTTATTTTTTCATAATTTCGATGCCCTGTTCTTTTGAGAAAGCTACAGGTTAAGACATCTCAAGAAAACACAGTTTATTGATCTTCAAAACTACCCAAATTTAGACACCTCCTTTTCTGAAAAAGTGGACAGGTCTGGCCCTGTTGAAAAAAATTAAATTTTGGCCAATTTTATTTTTTCATAATTTTAATGTACTGTTCTTTTGAGAAAGCTTACCGGTTAAGACATGTCAAGAAAACACAGTTTATTGATCTTCAAAACTACCCAAATTTAGACACCTCCTTTTCTGAAAAAGTGGACTGGTCTGGCCCTGTCGAAAAAATTAAATTTTGGCCAATTTTATTTTTTCATAATTTTAATGTACTGTTCTTTTGAGAAAGCTTACAGGTTAAGACATGTCAAGAAAACACAGTTTACTGATCTTCAAAACTACCCAAATTTAGACACCTCCTTTTCTGAAAAAGTGGACAGTTCCGGACCTGTCGAAAAAATTAAATTTTGGCCAATTTTATTTTTTCATAATTTCGATGCCCGAGCTTTAGAAAAAGCTTACAGTTTGACATGTCAAGAAAACACAATTTTTTGATCTTCAAAACTACCCAAATTTAGACACCTCCTTTTCTGAAAAAGTGGACAGTTCCGGACCTGTTGAAAAAAATTAAATTTTGGCCAATTTTATTTTTTCATAATTTCGATGCCCGAGCTTTAGAAAAAGCTTACAGTTTGACATGTCAAGAAAACACAATTTTTTGATCTTCAAAACTACCCAAATTTAGACACCTCCTTTTCTGAAAAAGTGGACAGTTCCGGACCTGTTGAAAAAAATTAAATTTTGGCCAATTTTATTTTTTCATAATTTCGATGCCCGAGCTTTAGAAAAAGCTTACAGTTTGACATGTCAAGAAAACACAATTTTTTGATCTTCAAAACTACCCAAATTTAGACACCTCCTTTTCTGAAAAAGTGGACAGTTCCGGACCTGTTGAAAAAAATTAAATTTTGGCCAATTTTATTTTTTCATAATTTCGATGCCCGAGCTTTAGAAAAAGCTTACAGTTTGACATGTCAAGAAAACACAATTTTTTGATCTTCAAAACTACCCAAATTTAGACACCTCCTTTTCTGAAAAAGTGGACAGTTCCGGACCTGTTGAAAAAAATTAAATTTTGGCCAATTTTATTTTTTCATAATTTCAATGCCCGAGCTTTAGAAAAAGCTTACAGGTTGACATGTCAAGAAAACACAATTTTTTGATCTTCAAAACTACCCGAATTTAGACACGTCCTTTTCTGAAAAAGTGGACAGGACCGGACCTGTTGAAAAAAATTAAATTTTGGCCAATTTTATTTTTTCATAATTTCGATGCCCTCTTCTTTTGAGAAAGCTTACAGGTTAAGACATGTCAAGAAAACACAGTTTACTGATCTTCAAAACTACCCAAATTTAGACACCCCTTATCTGTAAAAGTGGACTTGTCTGGCCCTGTCAAAAAAAGTTAAATTTTGGCCAATTTTATTTTTTCATAATTTTAATGTACTGTTCTTTTCAGAAAGCTTACAGGTTAAGACATGTCAAGAAAACACAGTTTATTGATCTTCAAAACTACCCAAATTTAGACACCTCCTTTTCTGAAAAAGTGGACAGGTCCGGACCTGTTGAAAAAAATTAAATTTTGGCCAATTTTATTTTTTCATAATTTCGATGCCCTGTTCTTTTGAGAAAGCTTACAGGTTAAGACATGTCAATAAAACACAGTTTATTGATCTTCAAAACTACCCAAATTTAGACACCTCCTTTTCTGAAAAAGTGGACAGTTCCGGACCTGTTGAAAAAAATTAAATTTTGGCCAATTTTATTTTTTCATAATTTCGATGCCCGAGCTTTAGAAAAAGCTTACAGGTTGACATGTCAAGAAAACACAATTTTTTGATCTTCAAAACTACCCGAATTTAGACACGTCCTTTTCTGAAAAAGTGGATAGGTCCGGACGTGTTGAAAAAAATTAAATTTTGGCCAATTTTATTTTTTCATAATTTCGATGCCTTCTTCTTTTTAGAAAGCTTACAGGTTAAGACATGTCAAGAAAACACAATTTTTTTATCTTCAAAACTACCCAAATTTAGACACTTCCTTTTTTGAAAAAGTGGACAGGTCTGAACCTGTTGAAAAAAATTAAATTTTGGCAAATTTTATTTTTTCATAATTTTAATGTACTGTTCTTTTGAGAAAGCTTACAGGTTA
This sequence comes from Acipenser ruthenus, assembly GCF_902713425.1. Lineage (NCBI taxonomy): Eukaryota > Metazoa > Chordata > Actinopteri > Acipenseriformes > Acipenseridae > Acipenser > Acipenser ruthenus. Next base: position 27,224 of record NW_026708776.1, read on the forward strand.
AGACATGTCAAGAAAACACAGTTTACTGATCTTCAAAACTACCCAAATTTAGACACCTCCTTTTCTGAAAAAGTGGACAGGTCTGGCCCTGTTGAAAAAAATTAAATTTTGGCCAATTTTATTTTTTCATAATTTCGATGCCCTGTTCTTTTGAGAAAGCTACAGGTTAAGACATCTCAAGAAAACACAGTTTATTGATCTTCAAAACTACCCAAATTTAGACACCTCCTTTTCTGAAAAAGTGGACAGGTCTGGCCCTGTTGAAAAAAATTAAATTTTGGCCAATTTTATTTTTTCATAATTTTAATGTACTGTTCTTTTGAGAAAGCTTACAGGTTAAGACATGTCAAGAAAACACAGTTTATTGATCTTCAAAACTACCCAAATTTAGACACCCCCTTTTCTGAAAAAGTGGACAGTTCCGGACCTGTTGAAAAAAATTAAATTTTGGCCAATTTTATTTTTTCATAATTTCGATGCCCTGTTCTTTTGAGAAAGCTTACAGGTTAAGACATGTCAAGAAAACACAGTTTACTGATCTTCAAAACTACCCAAATTTAGACACCCCTTATCTGTAAAAGTGGACTGGTCTGGCCCTGTCAAAAAAAGTTAAATTTTGGCCAATTTTATTTTTTCATAATTTTAATGTACTGTTCTTTTCAGAAAGCTTACAGGTTAAGACATGTCAAGAAAACACAGTTTATTGATCTTCAAAACTACCCAAATTTAGACACCTCCTTTTCTGAAAAAGTGGACAGTTCCGGACCTGTTGAAAAAAATTAAATTTTGGCCAATTTTATTTTTTCATAATTTCGATGCCCGAGCTTTAGAAAAAGCTTACAGGTTGACATGTCAAGAAAACACAATTTTTTGATCTTCAAAACTACCCGAATTTAGACACGTCCTTTTCTGAAAAAGTGGACAGGACCGGACCTGTTGAAAAAAATTAAATTTTGGCCAATTTTATTTTTTCATAATTTCGATGCCCTCTTCTTTTGAGAAAGCTTACAGGTTAAGACATGTCAAGAAAACACAGTTTACTGATCTTCAAAACTACCCAAATTTAGACACCCCTTATCTGTAAAAGTGGACTGGTCTGGCCCTGTCAAAAAAAGTTAAATTTTGGCCAATTTTATTTTTTCATAATTTTAATGTACTGTTCTTTTCAGAAAGCTTACAGGTTAAGACATGTCAAGAAAACACAGTTTATTGATCTTCAAAACTACCCAAATTTAGACACCTCCTTTTCTGAAAAAGTGGACAGTTCCGGACCTGTTGAAAAAAATTAAATTTTGGCCAATTTTATTTTTTCATAATTTCGATGCCCGAGCTTTAGAAAAAGCTTACAGGTTGACATGTCAAGAAAACACAATTTTTTGATCTTCAAAACTACCCGAATTTAGACACGTCCTTTTCTGAAAAAGTGGACAGGTCCGGACCTGTTGAAAAAAATTAAATTTTGGCCAATTTTATTTTTTCATAATTTCGATGCCCTCTTCTTTTGAGAAAGCTTACAGGTTAAGACATGTCAAGAAAACACATTTTTTTTTATCTTCAAAACTACCCAAATTTAGACACCTCCTTTTCTGAAAAAGTGGACTGGTCTGGCCCTGTCGACAAAATTAAATTTTGGCCAATTTTATTTTTTCATAATTTTAATGTACTGTTCTTTTGAGAAAGCTTACAGGTTAAGACATGTCAAGAAAACACAGTTTATTGATCTTCAAAACTACCCAAATTTAGACACCTCCTTTTCTGAAAAAGTGGACAGTTCCGGACCTGTCGAAAAAATTAAATTTTGGCCAATTTTATTTTTTCATAATTTCGATGCCCTGTTCTTTTGAGAAAGCTTACAGGTTAAGACATGTCAATAAAACACAGTTTATTGATCTTCAAAACTACCCAAATTTAGACACCTCCTTTTCTGAAAATGTGGACAGTTCCGGACCTGTTGAAAAAAATTAAATTTTGGCCAATTTTATTTTTTCATAATTTCGATGCCCGAGCTTTAGAAAAAGCTAACAGGTTGACATGTCAAGAAAACACAATTTTTTGATCTTCAAAACTACCCGAATTTAGACACGTCCTTTTCTGAAAAAGTGGATAGGTCCGGACGTGTTGAAAAAAATTAAATTTTGGCCAATTTTATTTTTTCATAATTTCGATGCCTTCTTCTTTTTAGAAAGCTTACAGGTTAAGACATGTCAAGAAAACACAATTTTTTTATCTTCAAAACTACCCAAATTTAGACACTTCCTTTTTTGAAAAAGTGGACAGGTCTGAACCTGTTGAAAAAAATTAAATTTTGGCAAATTTTATTTTTTCATAATTTTAATGTACTGTTCTTTTGAGAAAGCTTACAGGTTAAGACATGTCAAGAAAACACAGTTTACTGATCTTCAAAACTACCCAAATTTAGACACCTCCTTTTCTGAAAAAGTGGACAGGTCTGGCCCTGTTGAAAAAAATTAAATTTTGGCCAATTTTATTTTTTCATAATTTCGATGCCCTGTTCTTTTGAGAAAGCTACAGGTTAAGACATCTCAAGAAAACACAGTTTATTGATCTTCAAAACTACCCAAATTTAGACACCTCCTTTTCTGAAAAAGTGGACAGGTCCGGACCTGTTGAAAAAAATTAAATTTTGGCCAATTTTATTTTTTCATAATTTCGATGCCCGAGCTTTAGAAAAAGCTTACAGTTTGACATGTCAAGAAAACACAATTTTTTGATCTTCAAAACTACCCAAATTTAGACACCTCCTTTTCTGAAAAAGTGGATAGGTCCGGACCTGTCGAAAAAATTAAATTTTGGCCAATTTTATTTTTTCATAATTTCGATGCCCTGTTCTTTTGAGAAAGCTTACAGGTTAAGACATGTCAAGAAAACACAGTTTATTGATCTTCAAAACTACCCAAATGTAGACACCCCCTTTTCTGAAAAAGTGGACAGTTCCGGACCTGTTGAAAAAAATTAAATTTTGGCCAATTTTATTTTTTCATAATTTCGATGCCCTGTTCTTTTGAGAAAGCTTACAGGTTAAGACATGTCAAGAAAACACAGTTTACTGATCTTCAAAACTACCCAAATTTAGACACCCCTTATCTGTAAAAGTGGACTGGTCTGGCCCTGTCAAAAAAAGTTAAATTTTGGCCAATTTTATTTTTTCATAATTTTAATGTACTGTTCTTTTCAGAAAGCTTACAGGTTAAGACATGTCAAGAAAACACAGTTTATTGATCTTCAAAACTACCCAAATTTAGACACCTCCTTTTCTGAAAAAGTGGACAGTTCCGGACCTGTTGAAAAAAATTAAATTTTGGCCAATTTTATTTTTTCATAATTTCGATGCCCGAGCTTTAGAAAAAGCTTACAGGTTGACATGTCAAGAAAACACAATTTTTTGATCTTCAAAACTACCCGAATTTAGACACGTCCTTTTCTGAAAAAGTGGACAGGACCGGACCTGTTGAAAAAAATTAAATTTTGGCCAATTTTATTTTTTCATAATTTCGATGCCCTCTTCTTTTGAGAAAGCTTACAGGTTAAGACATGTCAAGAAAACACAGTTTACTGATCTTCAAAACTACCCAAATTTAGACACCCCTTATCTGTAAAAGTGGACTGGTCTGGCCCTGTCAAAAAAAGTTAAATTTTGGCCAATTTTATTTTTTCATAATTTTAATGTACTGTTCTTTTCAGAAAGCTTACAGGTTAAGACATGTCAAGAAAACACAGTTTATTGATCTTCAAAACTACCCAAATTTAGACACCTCCTTTTCTGAAAAAGTGGACAGGTCCGGACCTGTTGAAAAAAATTAAATTTTGGCCAATTTTATTTTTTCATAATTTCGATGCCCGAGCTTTAGAAAAAGCTTACAGGTTGACATGTCAAGAAAACACAATTTTTTGATCTTCAAAACTACCCGAATTTAGACACGTCCTTTTCTGAAAAAGTGGACAGGACCGGACCTGTTGAAAAAAATTAAATTTTGGCCAATTTTATTTTTTCATAATTTCGATGCCCTGTTCTTTTGAGAAAGCTTACAGGTTAAGACATGTCAAGAAAACACAGTTTACTGATCTTCAAAACTACCCAAATTTAGACACCCCTTATCTGTAAAAGTGGACTGGTCTGGCCCTGTCAAAAAAAGTTAAATTTTGGCCAATTTTATTTTTTCATAATTTTAATGTACTGTTCTTTTCAGAAAGCTTACAGGTTAAGACATGTCAAGAAAACACAGTTTATTGATCTTCAAAACTACCCAAATTTAGACACCTCCTTTTCTGAAAAAGTGGACAGTTCCGGACCTGTTGAAAAAAATTAAATTTTGGCCAATTTTATTTTTTCATAATTTCGATGCCCGAGCTTTAGAAAAAGCTTACAGGTTGACATGTCAAGAAAACACAATTTTTTGATCTTCAAAACTACCCGAATTTAGACACGTCCTTTTCTGAAAAAGTGGACAGGTCCGGACCTGTTGAAAAAAATTAAATTTTGGCCAATTTTATTTTTTCATAATTTCGATGCCCTCTTCTTTTGAGAAAGCTTACAGGTTAAGACATGTCAAGAAAACACATTTTTTTTATCTTCAAAACTACCCAAATTTAGACACCTCCTTTTCTGAAAAAGTGGACTGGTCTGGCCCTGTCGACAAAATTAAATTTTGGCCAATTTTATTTTTTCATAATTTTAATGTACTGTTCTTTTGAGAAAGCTTACAGGTTAAGACATGTCAAGAAAACACAGTTTATTGATCTTCAAAACTACCCAAATTTAGACACCTCCTTTTCTGAAAAAGTGGACAGTTCCGGACCTGTCGAAAAAATTAAATTTTGGCCAATTTTATTTTTTCATAATTTCGATGCCCTGTTCTTTTGAGAAAGCTTACAGGTTAAGACATGTCAATAAAACACAGTTTATTGATCTTCAAAACTACCCAAATTTAGACACCTCCTTTTCTGAAAAAGTGGACAGTTCCGGACCTGTTGAAAAAAATTAAATTTTGGCCAATTTTATTTTTTCATAATTTCGAAGCCCGAGCTTTAGAAAAAGCTTACAGGTTGACATGTCAAGAAAACACAGTTTATTGATCTTCAAAACTACCCGAATTTAGACACTTCATTTTCTGAAAAAGTGGACTGGTCTGGCCCTGTTGAAAAAAATTAATTTTGGCCAATTTTATTATTTCATAATTTCGATGCCCTGTTCTTTTGAGAAAGCTTACAGGTTAAGACATGTCAAGAAAACACAGTTTATTGATCTTCAAAACTACCCAAATTTAGACACCTCCTTTTCTGAAAAAGTGGTCAGTTCCGGACCTGTTGAAAAAAATTAAATTTTGGCCAATTTTATTTTTTCATAATTTCGATGCCCTATTCTTTTGAGAAAGCTTACAGGTTAAGACATGTCAAGAAAACACAGTTTACTGATCTTCAAAACTACCAAAATTTAGACACCCCTTATCTGTAAAAGTGGACTGGTCTGGCCCTGTCAAAAAAAGTTAAATTTTGGCCAATTTTATTTTTTCATAATTTTAATGTACTGTTCTTTTCAGAAAGCTTACAGGTTAAGACATGTCAAGAAAACACAGTTTATTGATCTTCAAAACTACCCAAATTTAGACACGTCCTTTTCTGAAAAAGTGGACAGGTCCGGACCTGTTGAAAAAAATTAAATTTTGGCCAATTTTATTTATTCATAATTTCGATGCCTGAGCTTTAGAAAAAGCTTACAGGTTAAGACATGTCAAGAAAACACAATTATTTGATCTTCAAAACTACCCAAATTTAGACACCTCCTTTTCTGAAAAAGTGGACAGGTCCGGACCTGTTGAAAAAAATTAAATTTTGGCCAATTTTATTTTTTCATAATTTTGATGCCCGAGCTTTAGAAAAAGCTTACAGGTTAACATGTCAAGAAAACACAATTTATTGATCTTCAAAACTACCCAAATTTAGACACCTCCTTTTCTGAAAAAGTGGACTGGTCTGGCCCTGTTGAAAAAAATTAAATTTTGGCCAATTTTATTTTTTCATAATTTTAATGTACTGTTCTTTTCAGAAAGCTTACAGGTTAAGACATTTCAAGAAAACACAGTTTATTGATCTTCAAAACTACCCGAATTTAGACATGTCCTTTTCTGAAAAAGTGGACAGGTCCGGACATGTTGAAAAAAATTAAATTTTGGCCAATTTTATTTTTTCATAATTTCGACGCCCGAGCTTTAGAAAAAGCTTACAGGTTGACATGTCAAGAAAACACAATTTTTTGATGATCAAAACTACACAAATTTAGACACCTCCTTTTCTGAAAAACTGGACCTGTCCGGACCTGTCGAAAAAATTAAATTATTGGCCAATTTTATTTTTTTATAATTTTAATGTTCTGTTCATTTGAGAAAGCTTACAGGTTCGGATCTGTCAAGAAAACACAATTTTTTGGTCTTCAGAACTACCAAAATTTAGACACCCCCCTCTTTGAAAAAGTGGACTGGTCCCGTCCTGTCAAAAAAAAAATAATTTTGGCCAATTTTATTTTTTCATAATTTTTATGTACTGTTCTTTTGAGAAAGCTTACAGGTTCAGACATGTTAAGAAAACACAATTTTTTGATCTTCAAAACTACCCAAATTTAGACACACCCTTTTCTGTAAAAGTGGACTGGTCCGGACCTGTCGAAAAAATTAAATTTTGCCCAATTTTATTTTTTCATAATTTTCGATGCCCGAGCTTTTGAAAAATCTTACAGGTTCAGACATGTCAAGAAAACACATTTTTTTGATCTTCAAAATTACCCAAATTTAGACACCCCCTTTTCTGTAAAAGTGGACTGGTCCGGACCTGTCGAAAAAATTAAATTTTGGCCAATTTTATTTTTTCATAATTTCGATGCCCTGAACTTTTGAGAAAGCTTACAGGTTCGGATCTGTCACGAAAACACAATTTTTTGGTCTTCAGAACTACCAAAATTTAGACACCCCTCTTCTTTGAAAAACTTGACCTGTCCGGACCTGTCAAAAAAAATAAATTTTGGCCAATTTTATTTTTTCATAATTTTAATGTACTGTTCTTTTGAGAAAGCTTGTAGGTTCGGACCTGTTAAGAAAACATTTTTTTAATCTTCAAAACTACCCAAATTTAGACACCCTCTTTTCTGTAAAAGTGCACTAGTCCGGTCCTGTTGAAAAAATAAAATTTTGGCCAATTTTATTTTTTCATAATTTCGATGCCTGAGCTTTTGTAAAAGCTGACAGTTTCGGACCTCTCAAGAAAACACAATTTTTTGATATTCAGAAATACCAAAATTTATACACCCCCTTCTTGAAAAAGTGGACTGGTCTGGTCCTGTCAAAAAAAAAAAATTGGCCAATTTTATTTTTTCATAATTTTGATGGCCAAGGTTTTGAAAAAGCTTACAGGTTCAGACAAGTCAAGAAAACACAATTTTTTGATCTTCAAAACTACCCAAATTTAGACACACCCTTTTCTGTAAAAGTGGACTGGTCCGGACCTGTTGAAAAAATTAAATTTTGGCCAATTTTATTTTTTCATAATTTTAATCTACTGTTCTTTTGAGAAAGCTTACAGATTCAGACATGTCAAGAAAACACGATTTTTTAATCTTCAAAACCACCCAAATCTAGACATCCCCTTTTCTGTCAAAGTGGACTGGTCCGGACCTGTTGAAAAAATTAAATTTTGGCCAATTTTATTTTTTCATAATGTTAATGTACTGTTTTTTTGAGAAAGCTTACAGGTTCAGACATGTTCAGAAAACACAATTTTTTGATCTTCAAAACTACCCAAATTTAGACACACCCCTTTCTGAAAAACTGCACTGGTCCGGACCTGTTGAAAAAACATAATAATTTTGCACCATTTTATTTTTTCATAATTTCAATTCCCCAACTTTTGAGAAAGCTAGCAGGTTCGGACCTGTCAAGAAAACCCAAGTTTTTGATATTCAGAACTAACAAAATTTAGACACCCCACCTTTTTGAAAAAGTGGACTGGTCCAGTCCTGTCAAAAAAAATAATAATTTTGGCCAATTTTATTTTTGTCATAATTTCGATGCCCTTTGCTTTTGAAAAAGCCTGAGGTTCAGACATGTCAAGAAAACACATGTTTTTGATCTTCAGAACTACCAAAATTTAGACACCCCCTTTCTGTAAAAGTGGACTGGTCCAGACCTGTCGAAAAAATTAAATTTTGGCCAATTTTATTTTTTCATAATTTCGATGCCCAAGATTTGTAAAAGCTTGCAGGTTCAGACATGTCA
>NW_026708777.1:0-35469 GCF_902713425.1 Acipenser ruthenus
AGCGATGAATGAATTCATTCAATGCACTTTCCCCCCCGGGTGCACGAGTGTTATGAAGCCGGGCTATCGTTCCCCGAGCTCGGCTGAACACCTGCTCGTCCCCCGGGGGACCTGCACGGCGATTAGCCCTGGTCCCGCGTCCCGGGTCTACAGCGATGAATGAATTCATTCAATGCACTTTCCCCCCGGGTGCACGAGTGTTATGAAGCCGGGCTATCGTTCCCGAGCTCGGCTGAACACTTGCTCGTCCCCCGGGGGACCTGCACGGCGATTAGCCCTGGTCCCGCGTCCCGGGTCTACAGCGATGAATGAATTCATTCAATGCACTTTCCCCCCCGGGTGCACGAGTGTTATGAAGCCGGGCTATCGTTCCCCGAGCTCGGCTGAACACTTGCTCGTCCCCCGGGGGACCTGCACGGCGATTAGCCCTGGTCCCGCGTCCCGGGTCTACAGCGATGATGAATTCATTCAATGCACTTTCCCCCCCGGGTGCACGAGTGTTATGAAGCCGGGCTATCGTTCCCCGAGCTCGGCTGAACACTTGCTCGTCCCCCGGGGGACCTGCACGGCGGTTAGCCCTGGTCCCGCGTCCCGTGTGAACAGCGATGAATGAATTCATTCAATGCACTTTCCCCCCCGGGTGCACGAGTGTTATGAAGCCGGGCTATCGTTCCCCGAGCTCGGCTGAACACCTGCTCGTCCCCCGGGGGACCTGCACGGCGATTAGCCCTGGTCCCGCGTCCCGGGTCTACAGCGATGAATGAATTCATTCAATGCACTTTCCCCCCCGGGTGCACGAGTGTTATGAAGCCGGGCTATCGTTCCCCGAGCTCGGCTGAACACTTGCTCGTCCCCCGGGGGACCTGCACGGCGGTTAGCCCTGGTCCCGCGTCCCGTGTGAACAGCGATGAATGAATTCATTCAATGCACTTTCCCCCCCGGGTGCACGAGTGTTATGGGTCCCGGCTGAGATCCGCGAGCTCGGCTGAACACCTGCACAAGCGCCGCTGCGGAGACCCGTTAGAAGCAGCCCCGAAGGCCAGCGAAAATAGCCGAGAGTTAAGCCCCTCCCCGCCGTGGCTTCGTCAGCCACTCGCCGCTTCAAGAGGGACGGGCCTCTGGTCATGTCATAAATCACATGACCAGAGGCCCGCCCAACCTGACGTTGCGGAAGTTTGCCGAAGACACAGCGGGGAGAGGCTTAACTCTCGGCTATTTTCGAACTCGGCGAGAAGGCAGCAGGACGCTCTATTCACGGCTAACTCCCCGCGGTCCCCTCTGACCGATCGGAGCCGGTTTAGCGCTCCAGGCAGTCGGATACTTTAGCGCCTCAGCAGCGGGGGCGACGACCTCTAACATTCCCCGGGGAGCTGCCCGAGTGTAAGGCCGGGACCCCCGTCTGCTGGGGGAAAAAAATACCTGCACGTCCCCCCCGTGTGCACGGGTGTTATGAGCTCGGGCTGAACACTTGCTCGTCCCCCCGCCCCCGGGGAGCTGCACGGCGGAACAGCGATTAATGAATTCATTAAATGCATTTCCCCCCCGGGTGCACGAGTGTTATGAGGCCGGGCTATCGTTCCGCGAGCTCGGCTGAACACCTGCTCGTCCCCCGGGGGACCTGCACGGCGATTAGCCCTGGTCCCGCGTCCCGGGTCTACAGCGATGAATGAATTCATTCAATGCACTTTCCCCCCCGGGTGCACGAGTGTTATGAAGCCGGGCTATCGTTCCCCGAGCTCGGCTGAACACTTGCTCGTCCCCCGGGGGACCTGCACGGCGGTTAGCCCTGGTCCCGCGTCCCGGGTCTACAGCGATGAATGAATTCATTCAATGCACTTTCCCCCCGGGTGCACGAGTGTTATGAAGCCGGGCTATCGTTCCCCGAGCTCGGCTGAACACCTGCTCGTCCCCCGGGGGACCTGCACGGCGATTAGCCCTGGTCCCGCGTCCCGGGTCTACAGCGATGAATGAATTCATTCAATGCACTTTCCCCCCCGGGTGCACGAGTGTTATGAAGCCGGGCTATCGTTCCCCGAGCTCGGCTGAACACTTGCTCGTCCCCCGGGGACCTGCACGGCGATTAGCCCTGGTCCCGCGTCCCGGGTCTACAGCGATGAATGAATTCATTCAATGCACTTTCCCCCCCGGGTGCACGAGTGTTATGAAGCCGGGCTATCGTTCCCCGAGCTCGGCTGAACACTTGCTCGTCCCCCGGGGGACCTGCACGGCGATTAGCCCTGGTCCCGCGTCCCGGGTCTACAGCGATGAATGAATTCATTCAATGCACTTTCCCCCCCGGGTGCACGAGTGTTATGAAGCCGGGCTATCGTCCCGAGCTCGGCTGAACACTTGCTCGTCCCCCGGGGGACCTGCACGGCGGTTAGCCCTGGTCCCGCGTCCGTGTGAACAGCGATGAATGAATTCATTCAATGCACTTTCCCCCCCGGGTGCACGAGTGTTATGGGTCCCGGCTGGAGATCCGCGAGCTCGGCTGAACACCTGCACAAGCGCCGCTGCGGAGACCCGTTAGAAGCAGCCCCGAAGGCCAGCGAAAATAGCCGAGAGTTAAGCCCCTCCCCGCCGTGGCTTCGTCAGCCACTCGCCGCTTCAAGAGGGACGGGCCTCTGGTCATGTCATAAATCACATGACCAGAGGCCCGCCCAACCTGACGTTGCGGAAGTTTGCCGAAGACACAGCGGGGAGAGGCTTAACTCTCGGCTATTTTCGAACTCGGCGAGAAGGCAGCAGGACGCTCTATTCACGGCTAACTCCCCGCGGTCCCCTCTGACCGATCGGAGCCGGTTTAGCGCTCCAGGCAGTCGGATACTTTAGCGCCTCAGCAGCGGGGGCGACGACCTCTAACATTCCCCGGGGAGCTGCCCGAGTGTAAGGCCGGGGACCCCCGTCTGCTGGGGGAAAAAAATACCTGCACGTCCCCCCCGTGTGCACGGGTGTTATGAGCTCGGCTGAACACTTGCTCGTCCCCCCGCCCCCGGGGAGCTGCACGGCGGAACAGCGATTAATGAATTCATTAAATGCATTTCCCCCTCGGGTGCACGAGTGTTATGATGCCGGGCTATCGTTCCGCGAGCTCGGCTGAACACCTGCTCGTCCCCCGGGGGACCTGCACGGCGATTAGCCCTGGTCCCGCGTCCCGGGTCTACAGCGATGAATGAATTCATTCAATGCACTTTCCCCCCGGGTGCACGAGTGTTATGAAGCCGGGCTATCGTTCCCCGAGCTCGGCTGAACACTTGCTCGTCCCCCGGGGGACCTGCACGGCGGTTAGCCCTGGTCCCGCGTCCCGGGTCTACAGCGATGAATGAATTCATTCAATGCACTTTCCCCCCCGGGTGCACGAGTGTTATGAAGCCGGGCTATCGTTCCCCGAGCTCGGCTGAACACCTGCTCGTCCCCCGGGGGACCTGCACGGCGATTAGCCCTGGTCCCGCGTCCCGGGTCTACAGCGATGAATGAATTCATTCAATGCACTTTCCCCCCCGGGTGCACGAGTGTTATGAAGCCGGGCTATCGTTCCCGAGCTCGGTCTGAACACTTGCTCGTCCCCCGGGGGACCTGCACGGCGATTAGCCCTGGTCCCGCGTCCCGGGTCTACAGCGATGAATGAATTCATTCAATGCACTTTCCCCCCGGGTGCACGAGTGTTATGAAGCCGGGCTATCGTTCCCCGAGCTCGGCTGAACACTTGCTCGTCCCCCGGGGGACCTGCACGGCGATTAGCCCTGGTCCCGCGTCCGGGTCTACAGCGATGAATGAATTCATTCAATGCACTTTCCCCCCCGGGTGCACGAGTGTTATGAAGCCGGGCTATCGTTCCCCGAGCTCGGCTGAACACTTGCTCGTCCCCCGGGGGACCTGCACGGCGGTTAGCCCTGGTCCCGCGTCCCGTGTGAACAGCGATGAATGAATTCATTCAATGCACTTTCCCCCCCGGGTGCACGAGTGTTATGAAGCCGGGCTATCGTTCCCCGAGCTCGGCTGAACACCTGCTCGTCCCCCGGGGGACCTGCACGGCGATTAGCCCTGGTCCCGCGTCCCGGGTCTACAGCGATGAATGAATTCATTCAATGCACTTTCCCCCCCGGGTGCACGAGTGTTATGAAGGCCGGGCTATCGTTCCCCGAGCTCGGCTGAACACTTGCTCGTCCCCCGGGGGACCTGCACGGCGGTTAGCCCTGGTCCCGCGTCCCGTGTTAACAGCGATGAATGAATTCATTCAATGCACTTTCCCCCCCGGGTGCACGAGTGTTATGGGTCCCGGCTGAGATCCGCGAGCTCGGCTGAACACCTGCACAAGCGCCGCTGCGGAGACCCGTTAGAAGCAGCCCGAAGGCCAGCGAAAATAGCCGAGAGTTAAGCCCCTCCCCGCCGTGGCTTCGTCAGCCACTCGCCGCTTCAAGAGGGACGGGCCTCTGGTCATGTCATAAATCACATGACCAGAGGCCCGCCCAACCTGACGTTGCGGAAGTTTGCCGAAGACACAGCGGGGAGAGCTTAACTCTCGGCTATTTTCGAACTCGGCGAGAAGGCAGCAGGACGCTCTATTCACGGCTAACTCCCGCGGTCCCCTCTGACCGATCGGAGCCGGTTTAGCGCTCCAGGCAGTCGGATACTTTAGCGCCTCAGCAGCGGGGGCGACGACCTCTAACATTCCCCGGGAGCTGCCCGAGTGTAAGGCCGGGACCCCCGTCTGCTGGGGGAAAAAAATACCTGCACGTCCCCCCGTGTGCACGGTGTTATGAGCTCGGGCTGAACACTTGCTCGTCCCCCCCGCCCCCGGGAGCTGCACGGCGGAACAGCGATTAATGAATTCATTAAATGCATTTCCCCCCCGGGTGCACGAGTGTTATGAGGCCGGGCTATCGTTCCGCGAGCTCGGCTGAACACCTGCTCGTCCCCCGGGGGACCTGCACGGCGATTAGCCCTGGTCCCGCGTCCCGGGTCTACAGCGATGAATGAATTCATTCAATGCACTTTCCCCCCCGGGTGCACGAGTGTTATGAAGCCGTGCTATCGTTCCCCGAGCTCGGCTGAACACTTGCTCGTCCCCCGGGGGACCTGCACGGCGATTAGCCCTGGTCCCGCGTCCCGGGTCTACAGCGATGAATGAATTCATTCAATGCACTTTCCCCCCCGGGTGCACGAGTGTTATGAAGCCGGGCTATCGTTCCCCGAGCTCGGCTGAACACTTGCTCGTCCCCCGGGGGACCTGCACGGCGATTAGCCCTGGTCCCGCTCCCGGGTCTACAGCGATGAATGAATTCATTCAATGCACTTTCCCCCCCGGGTGCACGAGTGTTATGAAGCCGGGCTATCGTTCCCCGAGCTCGGCTGAACACTTGCTCGTCCCCCGGGGGACCTGCACGGCGGTTAGCCCTGGTCCCGCGTCCCGTGTGAACAGCGATGAATGAATTCATTCAATGCACTTTCCCCCCCGGGTGCACGAGTGTTATGAAGCCGGGCTATCGTTCCCCGAGCTCGGCTGAACACCTGCTCGTCCCCCGGGGGACCTGCACGGCGATTAGCCCTGGTCCCGCGTCCCGGGTCTACAGCGATGAATGAATTCATTCAATGCACTTTCCCCCCCGGGTGCACGAGTGTTATGAAGCCGGGCTATCGTTCCCCGAGCTCGGCTGAACACTTGCTCGTCCCCCGGGGGACCTGCACGGCGGTTAGCCCTGGTCCCGCGTCCCGTGTGAACAGCGATGAATGAATTCATTCAATGCACTTTCCCCCCCGGGTGCACGAGTGTTATGGGTCCCGGCTGGAGATCCGCGAGCTCGGCTGAACACCTGCACAAGCGCCGCTGCGGAGACCCGTTAGAAGCAGCCCCGAAGGCCAGCGAAAATAGCCGAGAGTTAAGCCCCTCCCCGCCGTGGCTTCGTCAGCCACTCGCCGCTTCAAGAGGGACGGGCCTCTGGTCATGTCATAAATCACATGACCAGAGGCCCGCCCAACCTGACGTTGCGGAAGTTTGCCGAAGACACAGCGGGGGAGAGGCTTAACTCTCGGCTATTTTCGAACTCGGCGAGAAGGCAGCAGGACGCTCTATTCACGGCTAACTCCCCGCGGTCCCCTCTGACCGATCGGAGCCGGTTTAGCGCTCCAGGCAGTCGGATACTTTAGCGCCTCAGCAGCGGGGGCGACGACCTCTAACATTCCCCGGGGAGCTGCCCGAGTGTAAGGCCGGGACCCCCGTCTGCTGGGGGAAAAAAATACCTGCACGTCCCCCCCGTGTGCACGGGTGTTATGAGCTCGGGCTGAACACTTGCTCGTCCCCCCCGCCCCCGGGGAGCTGCACGGCGGAACAGCGATTAATGAATTCATTAAATGCATTTCCCCTCGGGTGCACGAGTGTTATGAGGCCGGGCTATCGTTCCGCGAGCTCGGCTGAACACCTGCTCGTCCCCGGGGGACCTGCACGGCGATTAGCCCTGGTCCCGCGTCCCGGGTCTACAGCGATGAATGAATTCATTCAATGCACTTTCCCCCCGGGTGCACGAGTGTTATGAAGCCGGCTATCGTTCCCCGAGCTCGGCTGAACACCTGCTCGTCCCCCGGGGGACCTGCACGGCGATTAGCCCTGGTCCGCGTCCCGGGTCTACAGCGATGAATGAATTCATTCAATGCACTTTCCCCCCCGGGTGCACGAGTGTTATGAAGCCGGGCTATCGTTCCCCGAGCTCGGCTGAACACTTGCTCGTCCCCCGGGGGACCTGCACGGCGGTTAGCCCTGGTCCCGCGTCCCGTGTGAACAGCGATGAATGAATTCATTCAATGCACTTTCCCCCCCGGGTGCACGAGTGTTATGGGTCCCGGCTGGAGATCCGCGAGCTCGGCTGAACACCTGCACAAGCGCCGCTGCGGAGACCCGTTAGAAAGCAGCCCCGAAGGCCAGCGAAAATAGCCGAGAGTTAAGCCCCTCCCCGCCGTGGCTTCGTCAGCCACTCGCCGCTTCAAGAGGGACGGGCCTCTGGTCATGTCATAAATCACATGACCAGAGGCCCGCCCAACCTGACGTTGCGGAAGTTTGCCGAAGACACAGCGGGGAGAGGCTTAACTCTCGGCTATTTTCGAACTCGGCGAGAAGGCAGCAGGACGCTCTATTCACGGCTAACTCCCCGCGGTCCCCTCTGACCGATCGGAGCCGGTTTTAGCGCTCCAGGCAGTCGGATACTTTAGCGCCTCAGCAGCGGGGGCGACGACCTCTAACATTCCCCGGGGAGCTGCCCGAGTGTAAGGCCGGGACCCCCGTCTGCTGGGGGAAAAAAAATACCTGCACGTCCCCCCCGTGTGCACTGGGTGTTATGAGCTCGGGCTGAACACTTGCTCGTCCCCCCCGCCCCCGGGGAGCTGCACGGCGGAACAGCGATTAATGAATTCATTAAATGCATTTCCCCCTCGGGTGCACGAGTGTTATGAGGCCGGGCTATCGTTCCGCGAGCTCGGCTGAACACCTGCTCGTCCCCCGGGGGACCTGCACGGCGATTAGCCCTGGTCCCGCGTCCCGGGTCTACAGCGATGAATGAATTCATTCAATGCACTTTCCCCCCCGGGGTGCACGAGTGTTATGAAGCCGGGCTATCGTTCCCCGAGCTCGGCTGAACACTTGCTCGTCCCCGGGGGAACCTGCACGGCGGTTAGCCCTGGTCCCGCGTCCCGTGTGAACAGCGATGAATGAATTCATTCAATGCACTTTCCCCCCCGGGTGCACGAGTGTTATGAAGCCGGGCTATCGTTCCCCGAGCTCGGCTGAACACCTGCTCGTCCCCCGGGGGACCTGCACGGCGATTAGCCCTGGTCCCGCGTCCCGGGTCTACAGCGATGAATGAATTCATTCAATGCACTTTCCCCCCCGGGTGCACGAGTGTTATGAAGCCGGGCTATCGTTCCCCGAGCTCGGCTGAACACTTGCTCGTCCCCCGGGGGACCTGCACGGCGGTTAGCCCTGGTCCCGCGTCCCGTGTGAACAGCGATGAATGAATTCATTCAATGCACTTTCCCCCCGGGTGCACGAGTGTTATGGGTCCCGGCTGGAGATCCGCGAGCTCGGCTGAACACCTGCACAAGCGCCGCTGCGGAGACCCGTTAGAAGCAGCCCCGAAGGCCAGCGAAAATAGCCGAGAGTTAAGCCCCTCCCCGCCGTGGCTTCGTCAGCCACTCGCCGCTTCAAGAGGGACGGGCCTCTGGTCATGTCATAAATCACATGACCAGAGGCCCGCCCAACCTGACGTTGCGGAAGTTTGCCGAAGACACAGCGGGGAGAGGCTTAACTCTCGGCTATTTTCGAACTCGGCGAGAAGGCAGCAGGACGCTCTATTCACGGCTAACTCCCCGCGGTCCCCTCTGACCGATCGGAGCCGGTTTAGCGCTCCAGGCAGTCGGATACTTTAGCGCCTCAGCAGCGGGGGCGACGACCTCTAACATTCCCCGGGGAGCTGCCCGAGTGTAAGGCCGGGACCCCGTCTGCTGGGGGAAAAAAATACCTGCACGTCCCCCCCGTGTGCACGGGTGTTATGAGCTCGGGCTGAACACTTGCTCGTCCCCCCCGCCCCCGGGGAGCTGCACGGCGGAACAGCGATTAATGAATTCATTAAATGCATTTCCCCCCCGGGTGCACGAGTGTTATGAGGCCGGGCTATCGTTCCGCGAGCTCGGCTGAACACCTGCTCGTCCCCCGGGGGACCTGCACGGCGATTAGCCTGGTCCCGCGTCCCGGGTCTACAGCGATGAATGAATTCATTCAATGCACTTTCCCCCCCGGGTGCACGAGTGTTATGAAGCCGGGCTATCGTTCCCCGAGCTCGGCTGAACACTTGCTCGTCCCCCGGGGGACCTGCACGGCGGTTAGCCCTGGTCCCGCGTCCCGTGTGAACAGCGATGAATGAATTCATTCAATGCACTTTCCCCCCCGGGTGCACGAGTGTTATGAAGCCGGGCTATCGTTCCCCGAGCTCGGCTGAACACCTGCTCGTCCCCCGGGGACCTGCACGGCGATTAGCCCTGGTCCCGCGTCCCGGGTCTACAGCGATGAATGAATTCATTCAATGCACTTTCCCCCCGGGTGCACGAGTGTTATGAAGCCGGGCTATCGTTCCCCGAGCTCGGCTGAACACTTGCTCGTCCCCCGGGGGACCTGCACGGCGGTTAGCCCTGGTCCCGCGTCCCGTGTGAACAGCGATGAATGAATTCATTCAATGCACTTTCCCCCCCGGGTGCACGAGTGTTATGAAGCCGGGCTATCGTTTCCCCGAGCTCGGCTGAACACCTGCTCGTCCCCCGGGGGACCTGCACGGCGATTAGCCCTGGTCCCGCGTCCCGGGTCTACAGCGATGAATGAATTCATTCAATGCACTTTCCCCCCCGGTGCACGAGTGTTATGAAGCCGGGCTATCGTTCCCCGAGCTCGGCTGAACACTTGCTCGTCCCCGGGGGACCTGCACGGCGGTTAGCCCTGGTCCCGCGTCCCGTGTGAACAGCGATGAATGAATTCATTCAATGCACTTTCCCCCCGGGTGCACGAGTGTTATGGGTCCCGGCTGGAGATCCGCGAGCTCGGCTGAACACCTGCACAAGCGCCGCTGCGGAGACCCGTTAGAAGCAGCCCCGAAGGCCAGCGAAAATAGCCGAGAGTTAAGCCCCTCCCCGCCGTGGCTTCGTCAGCCACTCGCCGCTTCAAGAGGGACGGGCCTCTGGTCATGTCATAAATCACATGACCAGAGGCCCGCCCACCTGACGTTGCGGAAGTTTGCCGAAGACACAGCGGGTAGAGGCTTAACTCTCGGCTATTTTCGAACTCGGCGAGAAGGCAGCAGGACGCTCTATTCACGGCTAACTCCCCGCGGTCCCCTCTGACCGATCGGAGCCGGTTTAGCGCTCCAGGCAGTCGGATACTTTAGCGCCTCAGCAGCGGGGGCGACGACCTCTAACATTCCCCGGGGAGCTGCCCGAGTGTAAGGCCGGGACCCCCGTCTGCTGGGGGAAAAAAATACCTGCACGTCCCCCCCGTGTGCACGGGTGTTATGAGCTCGGGCTGAACACTTGCTCGTCCCCCCCGCCCCCGGGGAGCTGCACGGCGGAACAGCGATTAATGAATTCATTAAATGCATTTCCCCCCGGGTGCACGAGTGTTATGAGGCCGGGCTATCGTTCCGCGAGCTCGGCTGAACACCTGCTCGTCCCCCGGGGGACCTGCACGGCGATTAGCCCTGGTCCCGCGTCCCGGGTCTACAGCGATGAATGAATTCATCAATGCACTTTCCCCCCGGGTGCACGAGTGTTATGAAAGCCGGGCTATCGTTCCCCGAGCTCGGCTGAACACTTGCTCGTCCCCCGGGGGACCTGCACGGCGGTTAGCCCTGGTCCCGCGTCCCGGGTCTACAGCGATGAATGAATTCATTCAATGCACTTTCCCCCCCGGGTGCACGAGTGTTATGAAGCCGGGCTATCGTTCCCCGAGCTCGGCTGAACACCTGCTCGTCCCCCGGGGGACCTGCACGGCGATTAGCCCTGGTCCCGCGTCCCGGGTCTACAGCGATGAATGAATTCATTCAATGCACTTTCCCCCCCGGGTGCACGAGTGTTATGAAGCCGGGCTATCGTTCCCCGAGCTCGGCTGAACACTTGCTCGTCCCCCGGGGGACCTGCACGGCGGTTAGCCCTGGTCCCGCGTCCCGTGTGAACAGCGATGAATGAATTCATTCAATGCACTTTCCCCCCCGGGTGCACGAGTGTTATGAAGCCGGGCTATCGTTCCCCGAGCTCGGCTGAACACCTGCTCGTCCCCCGGGGGACCTGCACGGCGATTAGCCCTGGTCCCGCGTCCCGGGTCTACAGCGATGAATGAATTCATTCAATGCACTTTCCCCCCGGGTGCACGAGTGTTATGAAGCCGGGCTATCGTTCCCCGAGCTCGGCTGAACACTTGCTCGTCCCCCGGGGGACCTGCACGGCGGTTAGCCCTGGTCCCGCGTCCCGTGTGAACAGCGATGAATGAATTCATTCAATGCACTTTCCCCCCCGGTGCACGAGTGTTATGGGTCCCGGCTGGAGATCCGCGAGCTCGGCTGAACACCTGCACAAGCGCCGCTGCGGAGACCCGTTAGAAGCAGCCCGAAGGCCAGCGAAAATAGCCGAGAGTTAAGCCCCTCCCCGCCGTGGCTTCGTCAGCCACTCGCCGCTTCAAGAGGGACGGGCCTCTGGTCATGTCATAAATCACATGACCAGAGGCCCGCCCAACCTGACGTTGCCGGAAGTTTGCCGAAGACACAGCGGGGAGAGGCTTAACTCTCGGCTATTTTCGAACTCGGCGAGAAGGCAGCAGGACGCTCTATTCACGGCTAACTCCCCGCGGTCCCCTCTGACCGATCGGAGCCGGTTTAGCGCTCCAGGCAGTCGGATACTTTAGCGCCTCAGCAGCGGGGGCGACGACCTCTAACATTCCCCGGGGAGCTGCCCGAGTGTAAGGCCGGGACCCCCGTCTGCTGGGGGAAAAAAATACCTGCACGTCCCCCCCGTGTGCACGGGTGTTATGAGCTCGGGCTGAACACTTGCTCGTCCCCCCCGCCCCCGGGGAGCTGCACGGCGGAACAGCGATTAATGAATTCATTAAATGCATTTCCCCCCCGGGTGCACGAGTGTTATGAGGCCGGGCTATCGTTCCGCGAGCTAGGCTGAACACCTGCTCGTCCCCCGGGGGACCTGCACGGCGATTAGCCCTGGTCCCGCGTCCCGGGTCTACAGCGATGAATGAATTCATTCAATGCACTTTCCCCCCGGGTGCACGAGTGTTATGAAGCCGGGCTATCGTTCCCCGAGCTCGGCTGAACACTTGCTCGTCCCCCGGGGGACCTGCACGGCGGTTAGCCCTGGTCCCGCGTCCCGGGTCTACAGCGATGAATGAATTCATTCAATGCACTTTCCCCCCCGGGTGCACGAGTGTTATGAAGCCGGGCTATCGTTCCCCGAGCTCGGCTGAACACCTGCTCGTCCCCCGGGGGACCTGCACGGCGATTAGCCCTGGTCCCGCGTCCCGGGTCTACAGCGATGAATGAATTCATTCAATGCACTTTCCCCCCCGGGTGCACGAGTGTTATGAAGCCGGGCTATCGTTCCCCGAGCTCGGCTGAACACTTGCTCGTCCCCCGGGGGACCTGCACGGCGATTAGCCCTGGTCCCGCGTCCCGGGTCTACAGCGATGAATGAATTCATTCAATGCACTTTCCCCCCCGGGTGCACGAGTGTTATGAAGCCGGGCTATCGTTCCCCGAGCTCGGCTGAACACTTGCTCGTCCCCCGGGGGACCTGCACGGCGATTAGCCCTGGTCCCGCGTCCCGGGTCTACAGCGATGAATGAATTCATTCAATGCACTTTCCCCCCCCGGGTGCACGAGTGTTATGAAGCCGGGCTATCGTTCCCCGAGCTCGGCTGAACACTTGCTCGTCCCCCGGGGGACCTGCACGGCGGTTAGCCCTGGTCCCGCGTCCCGTGTGAACAGCGATGAATGAATTCATTCAATGCACTTTCCCCCCCGGGTGCACGAGTGTTATGAAGCCGGGCTATCGTTCCCCGAGCTCGGCTGAACACCTGCTCGTCCCCCGGGGGACCTGCACGGCGATTAGCCCTGGTCCCGCGTCCCGGGTCTACAGCGATGAATGAATTCATTCAATGCACTTTCCCCCCCGGGTGCACGAGTGTTATGAAGCCGGGCTATCGTTCCCCGAGCTCGGCTGAACACTTGCTCGTCCCCCGGGGGACCTGCACGGCGGTTAGCCCTGGTCCCGCGTCCCGTGTGAACAGCGATGAATGAATTCATTCAATGCACTTTCCCCCCCGGGTGCACGAGTGTTATGGGTCCCGGCTGGAGATCCGCGAGCTCGGCTGAACACCTGCACAAGCGCCGCTGCGGAGACCCGTTAGAAGCAGCCCCGAAGGCCAGCGAAAATAGCCGAGAGTTAAGCCCCTCCCCGCCGTGGCTTCGTCAGCCACTCGCCGCTTCAAGAGGGACGGGCCTCTGGTCATGTCATAAATCACATGACCAGAGGCCCGCCCAACCTGACGTTGCGGAAGTTTGCCGAAGACACAGCGGGGAGAGGCTTAACTCTCGGCTATTTTCGAACTCGGCGAGAAGGCAGCAGGACGCTCTATTCACGGCTAACTCCCCGCGGTCCCCTCTGACCGATCGGAGCCGGTTTAGCGCTCCAGGCAGTCGGATACTTTAGCGCCTCAGCAGCGGGGGCGACGACCTCTAACATTCCCCGGGGAGCTGCCCGAGTGTAAGGCCGGGACCCCCGTCTGCTGGGGGAAAAAAATACCTGCACGTCCCCCCCGTGTGCACGGGTGTTATGAGCTCGGGCTGAACACTTGCTCGTCCCCCCCGCCCCCGGGGAGCTGCACGGCGGAACAGCGATTAATGAATTCATTAAATGCATTTCCCCCCCGGGTGCACGAGTGTTATGAGGCCGGGCTATCGTTCCCCGAGCTCGGCTGAACACTTGCTCGTCCCCCGGGGGACCTGCACGGCGGTTAGCCCTGGTCCCGCGTCCCGGGTCTACAGCGATGAATGAATTCATTCAATGCACTTTCCCCCCCGGGTGCACGAGTGTTATGAAGCCGGGCTATCGTTCCCCGAGCTCGGCTGAACACCTGCTCGTCCCCCGGGGGACCTGCACGGCGATTAGCCCTGGTCCCGCGTCCCGGGTCTACAGCGATGAATGAATTCATTCAATGCACTTTCCCCCCCGGGTGCACGAGTGTTATGAAGCCGGGCTATCGTTCCCCGAGCTCGGCTGAACACTTGCTCGTCCCCCGGGGGACCTGCACGGCGGTTAGCCCTGGTCCCGCGTCCCGTGTGAACAGCGATGAATGAATTCATTCAATGCACTTTCCCCCCCGGGTGCACGAGTGTTATGAAGCCGGGCTATCGTTCCCCGAGCTCGGCTGAACACCTGCTCGTCCCCCGGGGGACCTGCACGGCGATTAGCCCTGGTCCCGCGTCCCGGGTCTACAGCGATGAATGAATTCATTCAATGCACTTTCCCCCCCGGGTGCACGAGTGTTATGAAGCCGGGCTATCGTTCCCCGAGCTCGGCTGAACACTTGCTCGTCCCCCGGGGGACCTGCACGGCGGTTAGCCCTGGTCCCGCGTCCCGTGTGAACAGCGATGAATGAATTCATTCAATGCACTTTCCCCCCCGGGTGCACGAGTGTTATGGGTCCCGGCTGGAGATCCGCGAGCTCGGCTGAACACCTGCACAAGCGCCGCTGCGGAGACCCGTTAGAAGCAGCCCCGAAGGCCAGCGAAAATAGCCGAGAGTTAAGCCCCTCCCCGCCGTGGCTTCGTCAGCCACTCGCCGCTTCAAGAGGGACGGGCCTCTGGTCATGTCATAAATCACATGACCAGAGGCCCGCCCAACCTGACGTTGCGGAAGTTTGCCGAAGACACAGCGGGGAGAGGCTTAACTCTCGGCTATTTTCGGACTCGGCGAGAAGGCAGCAGGACGCTCTATTCACGGCTAACTCCCCGCGGTCCCCTCTGACCGATCGGAGCCGGTTTAGCGCTCCAGGCAGTCGGATACTTTAGCGCCTCAGCAGCGGGGGCGACGACCTCTAACATTCCCCGGGGAGCTGCCTGAGTGTAAGGCCGGGACCCCCGTCTGCTGGGGGAAAAAAATACCTGCACGTCCCCCCCGTGTGCACGGGTGTTATGAGCTCGGGCTGAACACTTGCTCGTCCCCCCCGCCCCCGGGGAGCTGCACGGCAGAACAGCGATTAATGAATTCATTAAATGCATTTCCCCCCCGGGTGCACGAGTGTTATGAGGCCGGGCTATCGTTCCGCGAGCTCGGCTGAACACCTGCTCGTCCCCCGGGGGACCTGCACGGCGATTAGCCCTGGTCCCGCGTCCCGGGTCTACAGCGATGAATGAATTCATTAAATGCACTTTCCCCCCCGGGTGCACGAGTGTTATGAAGCCGGGCTATCGTTCCCCGAGCTCGGCTGAACACTTGCTCGTCCCCCGGGGGACCTGCACGGCGGTTAGCCCTGGTCCCGCGTCCCGGGTCTACAGCGATGAATGAATTCATTCAATGCACTTTCCCCCCCGGGTGCACGAGTGTTATGAAGCCGGGCTATCGTTCCCCGAGCTCGGCTGAACACTTGCTCGTCCCCCGGGGGACCTGCACGGCGGTTAGCCCTGGTCCCGCGTCCCGTGTGAACAGCGATGAATGAATTCATTCAATGCACTTTCCCCCCCGGGTGCACGAGTGTTATGAAGCCGGGCTATCGTTCCCCGAGCTCGGCTGAACACTTGCTCGTCCCCCGGGGGACCTGCACGGCGGTTAGCCCTGGTCCCGCGTCCCGTGTGAACAGCGATGAATGAATTCATTCAATGCACTTTCCCCCCCGGGTGCACGAGTGTTATGAAGCCGGGCTATCGTTCCCCGAGCTCGGCTGAACACCTGCTCGTCCCCCGGGGGACCTGCACGGCGGTTAGCCCTGGTCCCGCGTCCCGTGTGAACAGCGATGAATGAATTCATTCAATGCACTTTCCCCCCCGGGTGCACGAGTGTTATGAAGCCGGGCTATCGTTCCCCGAGCTCGGCTGAACACTTGCTCGTCCCCCGGGGGACCTGCACGGTGGTTAGCCCTGGTCCCGCGTCCCGTGTGAACAGCGATGAATGAATTCATTCAATGCACTTTCCCCCCCGGGTGCACGAGTGTTATGGGTCCCGGCTGGAGATCCGCGAGCTCGGCTGAACACCTGCACAAGCGCCGCTGCGGAGACCCGTTAGAAGCAGCCCCGAAGGCCAGCGAAAATAGCCGAGAGTTAAGCCCCTCCCCGCCGTGGCTTCGTCAGCCACTCGCCGCTTCAAGAGGGACGGGCCTCTGGTCATGTCATAAATCACATGACCAGAGGCCCGCCCAACCTGACGTTGCGGAAGTTTGCCGAAGACACAGCGGGGAGAGGCTTAACTCTCGGCTATTTTCGAACTCGGCGAGAAGGCAGCAGGACGCTCTATTCACGGCTAACTCCCCGCGGTCCCCTCTGACCGATCGGAGCCGGTTTAGCGCTCCAGGCAGTCGGATACTTTAGCGCCTCAGCAGCGGGGGCGACGACCTCTAACATTCCCCGGGGAGCTGCCCGAGTGTAAGGCCGGGACCCCCGTCTGCTGGGGGAAAAAAATACCTGCACGTCCCCCCCGTGTGCACGGGTGTTATGAGCTCGGGCTGAACACTTGCTCGTCCCCCCCGCCCCCGGGGAGCTGCACGGCGGAACAGCGATTAATGAATTCATTAAATGCATTTCCCCCCCGGGTGCACGAGTGTTATGAGGCCGGGCTATCGTTCCGCGAGCTCGGCTGAACACCTGCTCGTCCCCCGGGGGACCTGCACGGCGATTAGCCCTGGTCCCGCGTCCCGGGTCTACAGCGATGAATGAATTCATTCAATGCACTTTCCCCCCCGGGTGCACGAGTGTTATGAAGCCGGGCTATCGTTCCCCGAGCTCGGCTGAACACTTGCTCGTCCCCCGGGGGACCTGCACGGCGGTTAGCCCTGGTCCCGCGTCCCGGGTCTACAGCGATGAATGAATTCATTCAATGCACTTTCCCCCCCGGGTGCACGAGTGTTATGAAGCCGGGCTATCGTTCCCCGAGCTCGGCTGAACACTTGCTCGTCCCCCGGGGGACCTGCACGGCGGTTAGCCCTGGTCCCGCGTCCCGTGTGAACAGCGATGAATGAATTCATTCAATGCACTTTCCCCCCCGGGTGCACGAGTGTTATGAAGCCGGGCTATCGTTCCCCGAGCTCGGCTGAACACTTGCTCGTCCCCCGGGGGACCTGCACGGCGGTTAGCCCTGGTCCCGCGTCCCGTGTGAACAGCGATGAATGAATTCATTCAATGCACTTTCCCCCCCGGGTGCACGAGTGTTATGAAGCCGGGCTATCGTTCCCCGAGCTCGGCTGAACACCTGCTCGTCCCCCGGGGGACCTGCACGGCGGTTAGCCCTGGTCCCGCGTCCCGTGTGAACAGCGATGAATGAATTCATTCAATGCACTTTCCCCCCCGGGTGCACGAGTGTTATGAAGCCGGGCTATCGTTCCCCGAGCTCGGCTGAACACTTGCTCGTCCCCCGGGGGACCTGCACGGCGGTTAGCCCTGGTCCCGCGTCCCGTGTGAACAGCGATGAATGAATTCATTCAATGCACTTTCCCCCCCGGGTGCACGAGTGTTATGGGTCCCGGCTGGAGATCCGCGAGCTCGGCTGAACACCTGCACAAGCGCCGCTGCGGAGACCCGTTAGAAGCAGCCCCGAAGGCCAGCGAAAATAGCCGAGAGTTAAGCCCCTCCCCGCCGTGGCTTCGTCAGCCACTCGCCGCTTCAAGAGGGACGGGCCTCTGGTCATGTCATAAATCACATGACCAGAGGCCCGCCCAACCTGACGTTGCGGAAGTTTGCCGAAGACACAGCGGGGAGAGGCTTAACTCTCGGCTATTTTCGAACTCGGCGAGAAGGCAGCAGGACGCTCTATTCACGGCTAACTCCCCGCGGTCCCCTCTGACCGATCGGAGCCGGTTTAGCGCTCCAGGCAGTCGGATACTTTAGCGCCTCAGCAGCGGGGGCGACGACCTCTAACATTCCCCGGGGAGCTGCCCGAGTGTAAGGCCGGGACCCCCGTCTGCTGGGGGAAAAAAATACCTGCACGTCCCCCCCGTGTGCACGGGTGTTATGAGCTCGGGCTGAACACTTGCTCGTCCCCCCCGCCCCCGGGGAGCTGCACGGCGGAACAGCGATTAATGAATTCATTAAATGCATTTCCCCCCCGGGTGCACGAGTGTTATGAGGCCGGGCTATCGTTCCGCGAGCTCGGCTGAACACCTGCTCGTCCCCCGGGGGACCTGCACGGCGATTAGCCCTGGTCCCGCGTCCCGGGTCTACAGCGATGAATGAATTCATTCAATGCACTTTCCCCCCCGGGTGCACGAGTGTTATGAAGCCGGGCTATCGTTCCCCGAGCTCGGCTGAACACTTGCTCGTCCCCCGGGGGACCTGCACGGCGGTTAGCCCTGGTCCCGCGTCCCGGGTCTACAGGGATGAATGAATTCATTCAATGCACTTTCCCCCCCGGGTGCACGAGTGTTATGAAGCCGGGCTATCGTTCCCCGAGCTCGGCTGAACACTTGCTCGTCCCCCGGGGGACCTGCACGGCGGTTAGCCCTGGTCCCGCGTCCCGTGTGAACAGCGATGAATGAATTCATTCAATGCACTTTCCCCCCCGGGTGCACGAGTGTTATGAAGCCGGGCTATCGTTCCCCGAGCTCGGCTGAACACTTGCTCGTCCCCCGGGGGACCTGCACGGCGGTTAGCCCTGGTCCCGCGTCCCGTGTGAACAGCGATGAATGAATTCATTCAATGCACTTTCCCCCCCGGGTGCACGAGTGTTATGAAGCCGGGCTATCGTTCCCCGAGCTCGGCTGAACACCTGCTCGTCCCCCGGGGGACCTGCACGGCGGTTAGCCCTGGTCCCGCGTCCCGTGTGAACAGCGATGAATGAATTCATTCAATGCACTTTCCCCCCCGGGTGCACGAGTGTTATGAAGCCGGGCTATCGTTCCCCGAGCTCGGCTGAACACTTGCTCGTCCCCCGGGGGACCTGCACGGCGGTTAGCCCTGGTCCCGCGTCCCGTGTGAACAGCGATGAATGAATTCATTCAATGCACTTTCCCCCCCGGGTGCACGAGTGTTATGGGTCCCGGCTGGAGATCCGCGAGCTCGGCTGAACACCTGCACAAGCGCCGCTGCGGAGACCCGTTAGAAGCAGCCCCGAAGGCCAGCGAAAATAGCCGAGAGTTAAGCCCCTCCCCGCCGTGGCTTCGTCAGCCACTCGCCGCTTCAAGAGGGACGGGCCTCTGGTCATGTCATAAATCACATGACCAGAGGCCCGCCCAACCTGACGTTGCGGAAGTTTGCCGAAGACACAGCGGGGAGAGGCTTAACTCTCGGCTATTTTCGAACTCGGCGAGAAGGCAGCAGGACGCTCTATTCACGGCTAACTCCCCGCGGTCCCCTCTGACCGATCGGAGCCGGTTTAGCGCTCCAGGCAGTCGGATACTTTAGCGCCTCAGCAGCGGGGGCGACGACCTCTAACATTCCCCGGGGAGCTGCCCGAGTGTAAGGCCGGGACCCCCGTCTGCTGGGGGAAAAAAATACCTGCACGTCCCCCCCGTGTGCACGGGTGTTATGAGCTCGGGCTGAACACTTGCTCGTCCCCCCCGCCCCCGGGGAGCTGCACGGCGGAACAGCGATTAATGAATTCATTAAATGCATTTCCCCCCCGGGTGCACGAGTGTTATGAGGCCGGGCTATCGTTCCGCGAGCTCGGCTGAACACCTGCTCGTCCCCCGGGGGACCTGCACGGCGATTAGCCCTGGTCCCGCGTCCCGGGTCTACAGCGATGAATGAATTCATTCAATGCACTTTCCCCCCCGGGTGCACGAGTGTTATGAAGCCGGGCTATCGTTCCCCGAGCTCGGCTGAACACTTGCTCGTCCCCCGGGGGACCTGCACGGCGGTTAGCCCTGGTCCCGCGTCCCGGGTCTACAGCGATGAATGAATTCATTCAATGCACTTTCCCCCCCGGGTGCACGAGTGTTATGAAGCCGGGCTATCGTTCCCCGAGCTCGGCTGAACACTTGCTCGTCCCCCGGGGGACCTGCACGGCGGTTAGCCCTGGTCCCGCGTCCCGTGTGAACAGCGATGAATGAATTCATTCAATGCACTTTCCCCCCCGGGTGCACGAGTGTTATGAAGCCGGGCTATCGTTCCCCGAGCTCGGCTGAACACTTGCTCGTCCCCCGGGGGACCTGCACGGCGGTTAGCCCTGGTCCCGCGTCCCGTGTGAACAGCGATGAATGAATTCATTCAATGCACTTTCCCCCCCGGGTGCACGAGTGTTATGAAGCCGGGCTATCGTTCCCCGAGCTCGGCTGAACACCTGCTCGTCCCCCGGGGGACCTGCACGGCGGTTAGCCCTGGTCCCGCGTCCCGTGTGAACAGCGATGAATGATTTCATTCAATGCACTTTCCCCCCCGGGTGCACGAGTGTTATGAAGCCGGGCTATCGTTCCCCGAGCTCGGCTGAACACTTGCTCGTCCCCCGGGGGACCTGCACGGCGGTTAGCCCTGGTCCCGCGTCCCGTGTGAACAGCGATGAATGAATTCATTCAATGCACTTTCCCCCCCGGGTGCACGAGTGTTATGGGTCCCGGCTGGAGATCCGCGAGCTCGGCTGAACACCTGCACAAGCGCCGCTGCGGAGACCCGTTAGAAGCAGCCCCGAAGGCCAGCGAAAATAGCCGAGAGTTAAGCCCCTCCCCGCCGTGGCTTCGTCAGCCACTCGCCGCTTCAAGAGGGACGGGCCTCTGGTCATGTCATAAATCACATGACCAGAGGCCCGCCCAACCTGACGTTGCGGAAGTTTGCCGAAGACACAGCGGGGAGAGGCTTAACTCTCGGCTATTTTCGAACTCGGCGAGAAGGCAGCAGGACGCTCTATTCACGGCTAACTCCCCGCGGTCCCCTCTGACCGATCGGAGCCGGTTTAGCGCTCCAGGCAGTCGGATACTTTAGCGCCTCAGCAGCGGGGGCGACGACCTCTAACATTCCCCGGGGAGCTGCCCGAGTGTAAGGCCGGGACCCCCGTCTGCTGGGGGAAAAAAATACCTGCACGTCCCCCCCGTGTGCACGGGTGTTATGAGCTCGGGCTGAACACTTGCTCGTCCCCCCCGCCCCCGGGGAGCTGCACGGCGGAACAGCGATTAATGAATTCATTAAATGCATTTCCCCCCCGGGTGCACGAGTGTTATGAGGCCGGGCTATCGTTCCGCGAGCTCGGCTGAACACCTGCTCGTCCCCCGGGGGACCTGCACGGCGATTAGCCCTGGTCCCGCGTCCCGGGTCTACAGCGATGAATGAATTCATTCAATGCACTTTCCCCCCCGGGTGCACGAGTGTTATGAAGCCGGGCTATCGTTCCCCGAGCTCGGCTGAACACTTGCTCGTCCCCCGGGGGACCTGCACGGCGGTTAGCCCTGGTCCCGCGTCCCGGGTCTACAGCGATGAATGAATTCATTCAATGCACTTTCCCCCCCGGGTGCACGAGTGTTATGAAGCCGGGCTATCGTTCCCCGAGCTCGGCTGAACACTTGCTCGTCCCCCGGGGGACCTGCACGGCGGTTAGCCCTGGTCCCGCGTCCCGTGTGAACAGCGATGAATGAATTCATTCAATGCACTTTCCCCCCCGGGTGCACGAGTGTTATGAAGCCGGGCTATCGTTCCCCGAGCTCGGCTGAACACTTGCTCGTCCCCCGGGGGACCTGCACGGCGGTTAGCCCTGGTCCCGCGTCCCGTGTGAACAGCGATGAATGAATTCATTCAATGCACTTTCCCCCCCGGGTGCACGAGTGTTATGAAGCCGGGCTATCGTTCCCCGAGCTCGGCTGAACACTTGCTCGTCCCCCGGGGGACCTGCACGGCGGTTAGCCCTGGTCCCGCGTCCCGTGTGAACAGCGATGAATGAATTCATTCAATGCACTTTCCCCCCCGGGTGCACGAGTGTTATGAAGCCGGGCTATCGTTCCCCGAGCTCGGCTGAACACCTGCTCGTCCCCCGGGGGACCTGCACGGCGGTTAGCCCTGGTCCCGCGTCCCGTGTGAACAGCGATGAATGAATTCATTCAATGCACTTTCCCCCCCGGGTGCACGAGTGTTATGAAGCCGGGCTATCGTTCCCCGAGCTCGGCTGAACACTTGCTCGTCCCCCGGGGGACCTGCACGGCGGTTAGCCCTGGTCCCGCGTCCCGTGTGAACAGCGATGAATGAATTCATTCAATGCACTTTCCCCCCCGGGTGCACGAGTGTTATGGGTCCCGGCTGGAGATCCGCGAGCTCGGCTGAACACCTGCACAAGCGCCGCTGCGGAGACCCGTTAGAAGCAGCCCCGAAGGCCAGCGAAAATAGCCGAGAGTTAAGCCCCTCCCCGCCGTGGCTTCGTCAGCCACTCGCCGCTTCAAGAGGGACGGGCCTCTGGTCATGTCATAAATCACATGACCAGAGGCCCGCCCAACCTGACGTTGCGGAAGTTTGCCGAAGACACAGCGGGGAGAGGCTTAACTCTCGGCTATTTTCGAACTCGGCGAGAAGGCAGCAGGACGCTCTATTCACGGCTAACTCCCCGCGGTCCCCTCTGACCGATCGGAGCCGGTTTAGCGCTCCAGGCAGTCGGATACTTTAGCGCCTCAGCAGCGGGGGCGACGACCTCTAACATTCCCCGGGGAGCTGCCCGAGTGTAAGGCCGGGACCCCCGTCTGCTGGGGGAAAAAAATACCTGCACGTCCCCCCCGTGTGCACGGGTGTTATGAGCTCGGGCTGAACACTTGCTCGTCCCCCCCGCCCCCGGGGAGCTGCACGGCGGAACAGCGATTAATGAATTCATTAAATGCATTTCCCCCCCGGGTGCACGAGTGTTATGAGGCCGGGCTATCGTTCCGCGAGCTCGGCTGAACACCTGCTCGTCCCCCGGGGGACCTGCACGGCGATTAGCCCTGGTCCCGCGTCCCGGGTCTACAGCGATGAATGAATTCATTCAATGCACTTTCCCCCCCGGGTGCACGAGTGTTATGAAGCCGGGCTATCGTTCCCCGAGCTCGGCTGAACACTTGCTCGTCCCCCGGGGGACCTGCACGGCGGTTAGCCCTGGTCCCGCGTCCCGGGTCTACAGCGATGAATGAATTCATTCAATGCACTTTCCCCCCCGGGTGCACGAGTGTTATGAAGCCGGGCTATCGTTCCCCGAGCTCGGCTGAACACTTGCTCGTCCCCCGGGGGACCTGCACGGCGGTTAGCCCTGGTCCCGCGTCCCGTGTGAACAGCGATGAATGAATTCATTCAATGCACTTTCCCCCCCGGGTGCACGAGTGTTATGAAGCCGGGCTATCGTTCCCCGAGCTCGGCTGAACACTTGCTCGTCCCCCGGGGGACCTGCACGGCGGTTAGCCCTGGTCCCGCGTCCCGTGTGAACAGCGATGAATGAATTCATTCAATGCACTTTCCCCCCCGGGTGCACGAGTGTTATGAAGCCGGGCTATCGTTCCCCGAGCTCGGCTGAACACCTGCTCGTCCCCCGGGGGACCTGCACGGCGGTTAGCCCTGGTCCCGCGTCCCGTGTGAACAGCGATGAATGATTTCATTCAATGCACTTTCCCCCCCGGGTGCACGAGTGTTATGAAGCCGGGCTATCGTTCCCCGAGCTCGGCTGAACACTTGCTCGTCCCCCGGGGGACCTGCACGGCGGTTAGCCCTGGTCCCGCGTCCCGTGTGAACAGCGATGAATGAATTCATTCAATGCACTTTCCCCCCCGGGTGCACGAGTGTTATGGGTCCCGGCTGGAGATCCGCGAGCTCGGCTGAACACCTGCACAAGCGCCGCTGCGGAGACCCGTTAGAAGCAGCCCCGAAGGCCAGCGAAAATAGCCGAGAGTTAAGCCCCTCCCCGCCGTGGCTTCGTCAGCCACTCGCCGCTTCAAGAGGGACGGGCCTCTGGTCATGTCATAAATCACATGACCAGAGGCCCGCCCAACCTGACGTTGCGGAAGTTTGCCGAAGACACAGCGGGGAGAGGCTTAACTCTCGGCTATTTTCGAACTCGGCGAGAAGGCAGCAGGACGCTCTATTCACGGCTAACTCCCCGCGGTCCCCTCTGACCGATCGGAGCCGGTTTAGCGCTCCAGGCAGTCGGATACTTTAGCGCCTCAGCAGCGGGGGCGACGACCTCTAACATTCCCCGGGGAGCTGCCCGAGTGTAAGGCCGGGACCCCCGTCTGCTGGGGGAAAAAAATACCTGCACGTCCCCCCCGTGTGCACGGGTGTTATGAGCTCGGGCTGAACACTTGCTCGTCCCCCCCGCCCCCGGGGAGCTGCACGGCGGAACAGCGATTAATGAATTCATTAAATGCATTTTCCCCCCCGGGTGCACGAGTGTTATGAGGCCGGGCTATCGTTCCGCGAGCTCGGCTGAACACCTGCTCGTCCCCCGGGGGACCTGCACGGCGATTAGCCCTGGTCCCGCGTCCCGGGTCTACAGCGATGAATGAATTCATTCAATGCACTTTCCCCCCGGGTGCACGAGTGTTATGAAGCCGGGCTATCGTTCCCCGAGCTCGGCTGAACACTTGCTCGTCCCCCGGGGGACCTGCACGGCGGTTAGCCCTGGTCCCGCGTCCGGGTCTACAGCGATGAATGAATCATTCAATGCACTTTCCCCCCCGGGTGCACGAGTGTTATGAAGCCGGGCTATCGTTCCCCGAGCTCGGCTGAACACTTGCTCGTCCCCCCGGGGGACCTGCACGGCGGTTAGCCCTGGTCCGCGTCCCGTGTGAAACAGCGATGAATGAATTCATTCAATGCACTTTCCCCCCCCGGGTGCACGAGTGTTATGAAGCCGGGCTATCGTTCCCCGAGCTCGGCTGAACCACTTGCTCGTCCCCCGGGGGACCTGCACGGCGGTTAGCCCTGGTCCCGCGTCCCGTGTGAACAGCGATGAATGAATTCATTCAATGCACTTTCCCCCCCGGGTGCACGAGTGTTATGAAGCCGGGCTATCGTTCCCCGAGCTCGGCTGAACACCGCTCGTCCCCCGGGGGACCTGCACGGCGGTTAGCCCTGGTCCCGCGTCCCGTGTGAACAGCGATGAATGATTTCATTCAATGCACTTTCCCCCCCGGGTGCACGAGTGTTATGAAGCCGGGCTATCGTTCCCCGAGCTCGGCTGAACACTTGCTCGTCCCCCGGGGGACCTGCACGGCGATTAGCCCTGGTCCCGCGTCCCGGGTCACAGCGATGAATGAATTCATTCAATGCACTTTCCCCCCCAGGTTCACGAGTGTTATGAAGCCGGGCTATCGTTCCCCGAGCTCGGCTGAACACTTGCTCGTCCCCCGGGGGACCTGCACGGCGGTTAGCCCTTCCCGCGTCCCGTGTGAACAGCGATGAATGAATTCATTCAATGCACTTTCCCCCCCGGGTGCACGGTGTTATGGGTCCCGGCTGGAGATCCGCGAGCTCGGCTGAACACCTGCACAAGCGCCGCTGCGGAGACCCGTTAGAAGCAGCCCCGAAGGCCAGCGAAAATAGCCGAGAGTTAAGCCCCTCCCCGCCGTGGCTTCGTCAGCCACTCGCCGCTTCAAGAGGGACGGGCCTCTGGTCATGTCATAAATCACATGACCAGAGGCCCGCCCAACCTGACGTTGCGGAAGTTTGCCGAAGACACAGCGGGGAGAGGCTTAACTCTCGGCTATTTTCGAACTCGGCGAGAAGGCAGCAGGACGCTCTATTCACGGCTAACTCCCCGCGGTCCCCTCTGACCGATCGGAGCCGGTTTAGCGCTCCAGGCAGTCGGATACTTTAGCGCCTCAGCAGCGGGGCGACGACCTCTAACATTCCCCGGGGAGCTGCCCGAGTGTAAGGCCGGGACCCCCGTCTGCTGGGGGAAAAAAATACCTGCACGTCCCCCCCGTGTGCACGGGTGTTATGAGCTCGGGCTGAACACTTGCTCGTCCCCCCCGCCCCCGGGGAGCTGCACGGCGGAACAGCGATTAATGAATTCATTAAATGCATTTCCCCCCCGGGTGCACGAGTGTTATGAGGCCGGGCTATCGTTCCGCGAGCTCGGCTGAACACCTGCTCGTCCCCCGGGGGACCTGCACGGCGATTAGCCCTGGTCCCGCGTCCCGGGTCTACAGCGATGAATGAATTCATTCAATGCACTTTCCCCCCCGGGTGCACGAGTGTTATGAAGCCGGGCTATCGTTCCCCGAGCTCGGCTGAACACTTGCTCGTCCCCCGGGGGACCTGCACGGCGGTTAGCCCTGGTCCCGCGTCCCGGGTCTACAGCGATGAATGAATTCATTCAATGCACTTCCCCCCCGGGTGCACGAGTGTTATGAAGCCGGGCTATCGTTCCCGAGCTCGGCTGAACACTTGCTCGTCCCCCGGGGGACCTGCACGGCGGTTAGCCCTGGTCCCGCGTTCCCGTGTGAACAGCGATGAATGAATTCATTCAATGCACTTTCCCCCCCGGGTGCACGAGTGTTATGAAGCCGGGCTAATCGTTCCCCGAGCTCGGCTGAACACTTGCTCGTCCCCCGGGGGACCTGCACGGCGGTTAGCCCTGGTCCCGCGTCCCGTGTGAACAGCGATGAATGAATTCATTCAATGCACTTTCCCCCCGGGTGCACGAGTGTTATGAAGCCGGGCTATCGTTCCCCGAGCTCGGCTGAACACCTGCTCGTCCCCGGGGGACCTGCACGGCGGTTAGCCCTGGTCCCGCGTCCCGTGTGAACAGCGATGAATGATTTCATTCAATGCACTTTCCCCCCCGGGTGCACGAGTGTTATGAAGCCGGGCTATCGTTCCCCGAGCTCGGCTGAACACTTGCTCGTCCCCCGGGGGACCTGCACGGCGGTTAGCCCTGGTCCCGCGTCCCGTGTGAACAGCGATGAATGA
This sequence comes from Acipenser ruthenus, assembly GCF_902713425.1. Classification (NCBI taxonomy): domain Eukaryota; kingdom Metazoa; phylum Chordata; class Actinopteri; order Acipenseriformes; family Acipenseridae; genus Acipenser; species Acipenser ruthenus. Next base: position 26,583 of record NW_026708777.1, read on the forward strand.
ATTCATTCAATGCACTTTCCCCCCCGGGTGCACGAGTGTTATGGGTCCCGGCTGGAGATCCGCGAGCTCGGCTGAACACCTGCACAAGCGCCGCTGCGGAGACCCGTTAGAAGCAGCCCCGAAGGCCAGCGAAAATAGCCGAGAGTTAGCCCCTCCCCGCCGTGGCTTCGTCAGCCACTCGCCGCTTCAAGAGGGACGGGCCTCTGGTCATGTCATAAATCACATGACCAGAGGCCCGCCCAACCTGACGTTGCGGAAGTTTGCCGAAGACACAGCGGGGAGAGGCTTAACTCTCGGCTATTTTCGAACTCGGCGAGAAGGCAGCAGGACGCTCTATTCACGGCTAACTCCCCGCGGTCCCCTCTGACCGATCGGAGCCGGTTTAGCGCTCCAGGCAGTCGGATACTTTAGCGCCTCAGCAGCGGGGGCGACGACCTCTAACATTCCCCGGGGAGCTGCCCGAGTGTAAGGCCGGGACCCCGTCTGCTGGGGGAAAAAAATACCTGCACGTCCCCCCCGTGTGCACGGGTGTTATGAGCTCGGGCTGAACACTTGCTCGTCCCCCCCGCCCCCGGGGAGCTGCACGGCGGAACAGCGATTAATGAATTCATTAAATGCATTTCCCCCCCGGGTGCACGAGTGTTATGAGGCCGGGCTATCGTTCCGCGAGCTCGGCTGAACACCTGCTCGTCCCCGGGGGACCTGCACGGCGATTAGCCCTGGTCCCGCGTCCGGTCTACAGCGATGAATGAATTCATTCAATGCACTTTCCCCCCCGGGTGCACGAGTGTTATGAAGCCGGGCTATCGTTCCCCGAGCTCGGCTGAACACTTGCTCGTCCCCGGGGGACCTGCACGGCGGTTAGCCCTGGTCCCGCGTCCCGGGTCTACAGCGATGAATGAATTCATTCAATGCACTTTCCCCCCCGGGTGCACGAGTGTTATGAAGCCGGGCTATCGTTCCCCGAGCTCGGCTGAACACTTGCTCGTCCCCCGGGGGACCTGCACGGCGGTTAGCCCTGGTCCCGCGTCCCGTGTGAACAGCGATGAATGAATTCATTCAATGCACTTTCCCCCCCGGGTGCACGAGTGTTATGAAGCCGGGCTATCGTTCCCCGAGCTCGGCTGAACACTTGCTCGTCCCCCGGGGGACCTGCACGGCGGTTAGCCCTGGTCCCGCGTCCCGTGTGAACAGCGATGAATGAATTCATTCAATGCACTTTCCCCCCCGGGTGCACGAGTGTTATGAAGCCGGGCTATCGTTCCCCGAGCTCGGCTGAACACCTGCTCGTCCCCCGGGGGACCTGCACGGCGGTTAGCCCTGGTCCCGCGTCCCGTGTGAACAGCGATGAATGATTTCATTCAATGCACTTTCCCCCCCGGGTGCACGAGTGTTATGAAGCCGGGCTATCGTTCCCCGAGCTCGGCTGAACACTTGCTCGTCCCCGGGGGACCTGCACGGCGATTAGCCCTGGTCCCGCGTCCCGGGTCTACAGCGATGAATGAATTCATTCAATGCACTTTCCCCCCCAGGTGCACGAGTGTTATGAAGCCGGGCTATCGTTCCCCGAGCTCGGCTGAACACTTGCTCGTCCCCCGGGGGACCTGCACGGCGTTAGCCCTTCCCGCGTCCCGTGTGAACAGCGATGAATGAATTCATTCAATGCACTTTCCCCCCGGGTGCACGAGTGTTATGGGTCCCGGCTGGAGATCCGCGAGCTCGGCTGAACACCTGCACAAGCGCCGCTGCGGAGACCCGTTAGAAGCAGCCCCGAAGGCCAGCGAAAATAGCCGAGAGTTAAGCCCCTCCCCGCCGTGGCTTCGTCAGCCACTCGCCGCTTCAAGAGGGACGGGCCTCTGGTCATGTCATAAATCACATGACCAGAGGCCCGCCCAACCTGACGTTGCGGAAGTTTGCCGAAGACACAGCGGGGAGAGGCTTAACTCTCGGCTATTTTCGAACTCGGCGAGAAGGCAGCAGGACGCTCTATTCACGGCTAACTCCCCGCGGTCCCTCTGACCGATCGGAGCCGGTTTAGCGCTCCAGGCAGTCGGATACTTTAGCGCCTCAGCAGCGGGGGCGACGACCTCTAACATTCCCCGGGGAGCTGCCCGAGTGTAAGGCCGGGACCCCCGTCTGCTGGGGGAAAAAAATACCTGCACGTCCCCCCCCGTGTGCACGGGTGTTATGAGCTCGGGCTGAACACTTGCTCGTCCCCCCCGCCCCCGGGGAGCTGCACGGCGGAACAGCGATTAATGAATTCATTAATGCATTTCCCCCCCGGGTGCACGAGTGTTATGAGGCCGGGCTATCGTTCCGCGAGCTCGGCTGAACACCTGCTCGTCCCCCGGGGGACCTGCACGGCGATTAGCCCTGGTCCCGCGTCCCGGGTCTACAGCGATGAATGAATTCATTCAATGCACTTTCCCCCCGGGTGCACGAGTGTTATGAAGCCGGGCTATCGTTCCCCGAGCTCGGCTGAACACTTGCTCGTCCCCCGGGGGACCTGCACGGCGGTTAGCCCTGGTCCCGCGTCCCGGGTCTACAGCGATGAATGAATTCATTCAATGCACTTTCCCCCCCGGGTGCACGAGTGTTATGAAGCCAGGGCTATCGTTCCCCGAGCTCGGCTGAACACTTGCTCGTCCCCCGGGGGACCTGCACGGCGGTTAGCCCTGGTCCCGCGTCCCGTGTGAACAGCGATGAATGAATTCATTCAATGCACTTTCCCCCCCGGGTGCACGAGTGTTATGAAGCCGGGCTATCGTTCCCCGAGCTCGGCTGAACACTTGCTCGTCCCCCGGGGGACCTGCACGGCGGTTAGCCCTGGTCCCGCGTCCCGTGTGAACAGCGATGAATGAATTCATTCAATGCACTTTCCCCCCCGGGTGCACGAGTGTTATGAAGCCGGGCTATCGTTCCCCGAGCTCGGCTGAACACCTGCTCGTCCCCCGGGGGACCTGCACGGCGGTTAGCCCTGGTCCCGCGTCCCGTGTGAACAGCGATGAATGATTTCATTCAATGCACTTTCCCCCCCGGGTGCACGAGTGTTATGAAGCCGGGCTATCGTTCCCCGAGCTCGGCTGAACACTTGCTCGTCCCCCGGGGGACCTGCACGGCGGTTAGCCCTGGTCCCGCGTCCCGTGTGAACAGCGATGAATGAATTCATTCAATGCACTTTCCCCCCCGGGTGCACGAGTGTTATGGGTCCCGGCTGGAGATCCGCGAGCTCGGCTGAACACCTGCACAAGCGCCGCTGCGGAGACCCGTTAGAAGCAGCCCCGAAGGCCAGCGAAAATAGCCGAGAGTTAAGCCCCTCCCGCCGTGGCTTCGTCAGCCACTCGCCGCTTCAAGAGGGACGGGCCTCTGGTCATGTCATAAATCACATGACCAGAGGCCCGCCCAACTGACGTTGCGGAAGTTTGCCGAAGACACAGCGGGGAGAGGCTTAACTCTCGGCTATTTTCGAACTCGGCGAGAAGGCAGCAGGACGCTCTATTCACGGCTAACTCCCCGCGGTCCCCTCTGACCGATCGGAGCCGGTTTAGCGCTCCAGGCAGTCGGATACTTTAGCGCCTCAGCAGCGGGGGCGACGACCTCTAACATTCCCCGGGGAGCTGCCCGAGTGTAAGGCCGGGACCCCCGTCTGCTGGGGAAAAAAATACCTGCACGTCCCCCCCCGTGTGCACGGGTGTTATGAGCTCGGGCTGAACACTTGCTCGTCCCCCCCGCCCCCGGGGAGCTGCACGGCGGAACAGCGATTAATGAATTCATTAAATGCATTTCCCCCCCGGGTGCACGAGTGTTATGAGGCCGGGCTATCGTTCCGCGAGCTCGGCTGAACACCTGCTCGTCCCCCGGGGGACCTGCACGGCGATTAGCCCTGGTCCGCGTCCCGGGTCTACAGCGATGAATGAATTCATTCAATGCACTTTCCCCCCGGGTGCACGAGTGTTATGAAGCCGGGCTATCGTTCCCCGAGCTCGGCTGAACACTTGCTCGTCCCCCGGGGGACCTGCACGGCGGTTAGCCCTGGTCCCGCGTCCCGGGTCTACAGCGATGAATGAATTCATTCAATGCACTTTCCCCCCCGGGTGCACGAGTGTTATGAAGCCGGGCTATCGTTCCCCGAGCTCGGCTGAACACTTGCTCGTCCCCCGGGGGACCTGCACGGCGGTTAGCCCTGGTCCCGCGTCCCGTGTGAACAGCGATGAATGAATTCATTCAATGCACTTTCCCCCCCGGGTGCACGAGTGTTATGAAGCCGGGCTATCGTTCCCCGAGCTCGGCTGAACACTTGCTCGTCCCCCGGGGGACCTGCACGGCGGTTAGCCCTGGTCCCGCGTCCCGTGTGAACAGCGATGAATGAATTCATTCAATGCACTTTCCCCCCCGGTGTGCACGAGTGTTATGAAGCCGGGCTATCGTTCCCCGAGCTCGGCTGAACACCTGCTCGTCCCCCGGGGGACCTGCACGGCGGTTAGCCCTGGTCCCGCGTCCCGTGTGAACAGCGATGAATGATTTCATTCAATGCACTTTCCCCCCCGGGTGCACGAGTGTTATGAAGCCGGGCTATCGTTCCCCGAGCTCGGCTGAACACTTGCTCGTCCCCCGGGGGACCTGCACGGCGATTAGCCCTGGTCCCGCGTCCCGGGTCTACAGCGATGAATGAATTCATTCAATGCACTTTCCCCCCCAGGTGCACGAGTGTTATGAAGCCGGGCTATCGTTCCCCGAGCTCGGCTGAACACTTGCTCGTCCCCCGGGGGACCTGCACGGCGGTTAGCCCTTCCCGCGTCCCGTGTGAACAGCGATGAATGAATTCATTCAATGCACTTTCCCCCCCGGGTGCACGAGTGTTATGGGTCCCGGCTGGAGATCCGCGAGCTCGGCTGAACACCTGCACAAGCGCCGCTGCGGAGACCCGTTAGAAGCAGCCCCGAAGGCCAGCGAAAATAGCCGAGAGTTAAGCCCCTCCCCGCCGTGGCTTCGTCAGCCACTCGCCGCTTCAAGAGGGACGGGCCTCTGGTCATGTCATAAATCACATGACCAGAGGCCCGCCCAACCTGACGTTGCGGAAGTTTGCCGAAGACACAGCGGGGAGAGGCTTAACTCTCGGCTATTTCGAACTCGGCGAGAAGGCAGCAGGACGCTCTATTCACGGCTAACTCCCCGCGGTCCCCTCTGACCGATCGGAGCCGGTTTAGCGCTCCAGGCAGTCGGATACTTTAGCGCCTCAGCAGCGGGGGGCGACGACCTCTAACATTCCCCGGGGAGCTGCCCGAGTGTAAGGCCGGGACCCCCGTCTGCTGGGGGAAAAAAATACCTGCACGTCCCCCCCGTGTGCACGGGTGTTATGAGCTCGGGCTGAACACTTGCTCGTCCCCCCCGCCCCCGGGGAGCTGCACGGCGGAACAGCGATTAATGAATTCATTAAATGCATTTCCCCCCCGGGTGCACGAGTGTTATGAGGCCGGGCTATCGTTCCGCGAGCTCGGCTGAACACCTGCTCGTCCCCCGGGGGACCTGCACGGCGATTAGCCCTGGTCCCGCGTCCCGGGTCTACAGCGATGAATGAATTCATTCAATGCACTTTCCCCCCCGGGTGCACGAGTGTTATGAAGCCGGGCTATCGTTCCCCGAGCTCGGCTGAACACTTGCTCGTCCCCCGGGGGACCTGCACGGCGGTTAGCCCTGGTCCCGCGTCCCGGGTCTACAGCGATGAATGAATTCATTCAATGCACTTTCCCCCCCGGGTGCACGAGTGTTATGAAGCCGGGCTATCGTTCCCCGAGCTCGGCTGAACACTTGCTCGTCCCCCGGGGGACCTGCACGGCGGTTAGCCCTGGTCCCGCGTCCGTGTGAACAGCGATGAATGAATTCATTCAATGCACTTTCCCCCCCGGGTGCACGAGTGTTATGAAGCCGGGCTATCGTTCCCCGAGCTCGGCTGAACACTTGCTCGTCCCCCGGGGGACCTGCACGGCGGTTAGCCCTGGTCCCGCGTCCCGTGTGAACAGCGATGAATGAATTCATTCAATGCACTTTCCCCCCCGGGTGCACGAGTGTTATGAAGCCGGGCTATCGTTCCCCGAGCTCGGCTGAACACCTGCTCGTCCCCCGGGGGACCTGCACGGCGGTTAGCCCTGGTCCCGCGTCCCGTGTGAACAGCGATGAATGATTTCATTCAATGCACTTTCCCCCCCGGGTGCACGAGTGTTATGAAGCCGGGCTATCGTTCCCCGAGCTCGGCTGAACACTTGCTCGTCCCCCGGGGGACCTGCACGGCGATTAGCCCTGGTCCCGCGTCCCGGGTCTACAGCGATGAATGAATTCATTCAATGCACTTTCCCCCCCAGGTGCACGAGTGTTATGAAGCCGGGCTATCGTTCCCCGAGCTCGGCTGAACACTTGCTCGTCCCCCGGGGGACCTGCACGGCGGTTAGCCCTGGTCCCGCGTCCCGTGTGAACAGCGATGAATGAATTCATTCAATGCACTTTCCCCCCCGGGTGCACGAGTGTTATGGGTCCCGGCTGGAGATCCGCGAGCTCGGCTGAACACCTGCACAAGCGCCGCTGCGGAGACCCGTTAGAAGCAGCCCCGAAGGCCAGCGAAAATAGCCGAGAGTTAAGCCCCTCCCCGCCGTGGCTTCGTCAGCCACTCGCCGCTTCAAGAGGGACGGGCCTCTGGTCATGTCATAAATCACATGACCAGAGGCCCGCCCAACCTGACGTTGCGGAAGTTTGCCGAAGACACAGCGGGGAGAGGCTTAACTCTCGGCTATTTTCGAACTCGGCGAGAAGGCAGCAGGACGCTCTATTCACGGCTAACTCCCCGCGGTCCCCTCTGACCGATCGGAGCCGGTTTAGCGCTCCAGGCAGTCGGATACTTTAGCGCCTCAGCAGCGGGGGCGACGACCTCTAACATTCCCCGGGGAGCTGCCCGAGTGTAAGGCCGGGACCCCCGTCTGCTGGGGGAAAAAAATACCTGCACGTCCCCCCCGTGTGCACGGGTGTTATGAGCTCGGGCTGAACACTTGCTCGTCCCCCCCGCCCCCGGGGAGCTGCACGGCGGAACAGCGATTAATGAATTCATTAAATGCATTTCCCCCCCGGGTGCACGAGTGTTATGAGGCCGGGCTATCGTTCCGCGAGCTCGGCTGAACACCTGCTCGTCCCCCGGGGACCTGCACGGCGATTAGCCCTGGTCCCGCGTCCCGGGTCTACAGCGATGAATGAATTCATTCAATGCACTTTCCCCCCGGGTGCACGAGTGTTATGAAGCCGGGCTATCGTTCCCCGAGCTCGGCTGAACACTTGCTCGTCCCCCCGGGGGACCTGCACGGCGGTTAGCCCTGGTCCCGCGTCCCGGGTCTACAGCGATGAATGAATTCATTCAATGCACTTTCCCCCCCGGGTGCACGAGTGTTATGAAGCCGGGCTATCGTTCCCGAGCTCGGCTGAACACTTGCTCGTCCCCCGGGGGACCTGCACGGCGGTTAGCCCTGGTCCCGCGTCCCGTGTGAACAGCGATGAATGAATTCATTCAATGCACTTTCCCCCCCGGGTGCACGAGTGTTATGGGTCCCGGCTGGAGATCCGCGAGCTCGGGCTGAACACTTGCTCGTCCCCTGCAGTGTTTTTAGAAGAATTCCGCAGAAATCGGATTTTTTTGAGCAATTCAAATAAGAGTAACAGCATTTGCTTCCCCGGTGTCATAAATATTTTCCACCAGTAGATGGCAGCAGCCCCTAGAATTGGAGTCGGCAACCATTCAAATACTTGAAAAAGTACATTTTAATGAGTTTTTAAGCCAATTTTGGCAGGCTCTCAAAGAATCAGCGAATGTGGTAGGGGGCTGAAAATTGCTACAGAGTACCTGTAGGACATGCAGATAAGTGGTGGAAAAGCACAGGTTGCTGGGCCTTTCGGTTCCGACGCTGCCCCTGTCCTTAAATGCCACTTCTAAGTGCACTGCAGGCCCTTGAAAAAGTACATTTGGAAGGATTTTGAAGCCATGCAAGCAGGTAGAAACACCATTCCAAGGGCTGTAGTATCAGACTAACAGCTGTAACTGAGCCCAGGGTTTTTAGAGCGATTCCTACAAAATTCAGCTTTTTTCCCATTCAACTAAGGCGACCGCTGCTTTAAGCCTATGGGTCATTTGTAACAATTTTGGCAGGCTCTCAAAGAATCAGCGAATGTGGTAGGTGGCTGAAATTGCTACAGAGTACCTGTATTATATGCAGATAATAAATGTAGAAGCACAGGTTTATGGGGCTTTTGGTTGAAATGCAGCAGATGCAGCAGCTTGCCTTAGATGGACTCATACCGAGAGATTGCAGCACATTTGATCAGAACCTTTTTAAGTGTTTCTCGGCTGTGCGACCAGATAGAAGCTCCATTTAAATGGCTGTAGTATCAGAGAATTAGTCTCTAACAGTATTCAGTGGCCTTGTAATGAATCCTGCAAAAACTGATTGATAAGAAAAAAAATAAAAAGATTACTGGCAGATGCAAATTCACTTCTTTTTTATTTTATTTCTCTGGAACAGTAAGGGCTAGAGAAACCATTCAAACAGTTCCTGTATCAGGGTAGTAGGTAGCAATTGTGTACCAAAGTTGAGACCAATCCGTTGAAAAACAGAGTTTTTATTCAATTGTGTCTGTTTCTTACGTTTTTGGTGAAAACGCCTATACGTTTCAATGGGAATCACATTAAAATTAATATTTCAATAACCCCTGGAGCTACCACCTCATACGAGGTATCGTTGGATAGGTATGATTGCAAGCTACAGAACAACACCGCACTCGAGTTTTTATTCGACTGCTACACTAAATAACGACCTTAAATAGGTTTCGTTTACATTTGGCGAAAAAACGTCCC
>NW_026708778.1:0-35459 GCF_902713425.1 Acipenser ruthenus
CAAAAAACATAAGAAAGGAATGTGTACCAACCCAGGCTATACCTGATCTGATTGGTGTCAGCCCCTTCAACAGAGCATTATCACAGATCAACACCCCATTCTTACAGTCCTGTAGGTACATCATTACCTATTAGCAGACTGTTAGCAACAGTTCAGATTTGATGATTACAACCTATATGAAAATCTTATCTTTGAAAGATGCTCTTTTTTACTTCTAAGCTCCAATAAAAAAAAAAAAAACAGAATGGAGAATAATCAGGTAATAATAATTCTGTAAATTGGGCAACAAGTCACAGAGGAGAACATAAGCGCAAGGGACAGTTATAAAATGTTATATATCGAGGGCTGATTTCCAACAGGCTAAATTCAATGTTAGCCAAGGCAAAGCACACAGATTAAAACTCCCAGGTTCCTATAATTGCTTGCTATTTCAAGTTATAATTAAGGGAAGATTCATTGCCGGTGATAGCGACTCTGCAGCCCTCAGTGTTTGCAGCCTCTGCAGAGAGAGAGAGACCTTTAGCCTCATCAATCCACACCTGCGGGGACTCCTGCTGTATACAGTACACACTGCAGCGCTGTAACAGCTCAGCACATGATAGATCACTTAACAGTTACAGGAAAGGACAGCGATGTTCCTGATGAGCACCCAACCAGGAACCTTCCTTTTCAGTACTGTTTACACTCGCTCTTATACAGTCCATCCCCAGCAGAGCTCTACTGTTAACTGTTGTTTTGATCTATCAGATTTCTTTATCGTCAATAGCTTTGTTAATCTGTTCTATCTATCCGATAATCTGTTCATATGCCTGTATCTGATTGATCCCTCTATCAATATATATTGATCTATCAAGTCTTGTCTATGTATTTCTGTGATCCAATAATCTAGCCTAGCCTAGTCTCCTGCCACCATCCTCACAAGCCGGCTTGCCTCCTGTGCCCTTCAAACAGCTCTATTTCAACACCTACCAATTAAGCTTTCCCTTCTAAAACCTCTGCCCTCTCTGTTTCATTAGGCGCTGTAGAATATAAACCAGGGTGGAGAGCTGGTGGAAAGCATGCTGAGGATATGTGTTAGTGTTGGGGCCTGATGGTTTTCACGTGTTGTATGGGTTTAATCTGACTCCCTGCTACCGAAATACAACGCTGCCTTCCAACTCCATACCACACTTCTGTAAATAACATGAAGCCTGGAGGCTTAAATAGAAAGGAATAGTAGATTGTTAGTTACAGCATTAACTATGTAGTAAATTACAGTACAAACACATTAATAGATTTAAATAGAAATAAGTGCGTTTTTACCATGGCATCAAAAGCCTATATGTACCTTCACTGTGTGTTTTCAAACATCTTCCCTTTACAAAGGTATGTTAAACGAAGTGGCGACTGGGACTGGGAAAAGTCCCAACTATATTACTGGTTTAGAGCAAAAATCCATCCTTACAGGTGCCCTGCCTGTGTACACATCTACAAAGAGCCTTACAGATTCCTAGCCCTTACCTTTCCAAACATGTAACCTCCTCAAGCCATTTCTGAAAAAAGTGTCTAATCAGATATATGTAAATACACAATTGTATCAGAAAAAGGTTAGGGATAGAGTTAGGGTTAGGGTTGGGGTTATAATTTACACATTATGTACATAGTAACTATGCATAATAACATTTACTAAGTAACTACTATGTAAATACACAGTAAGTAGAGACACTAAATGTAAAGTGTTACCTACTACTGATTGCTGTAGATTTATAATGAGATAATGAACCAGGTTCAGTGGAAATGCTTTCAAAGTATCCAGAACTTTAATTGGCTGAAGAGAACTTGTTGCCCTTTTCAATTTTAAAATATAATTTATTGCAAGCCATTTAGAAGACAAGTCAGGCTTGATCAATCAATTATAAGCTTGTTTTTAAAGTTCATGTAGATCAAAGATGTGGGCTAAAAGAACATTTCCAGTACCATCTGGATCACAAAATCCTTTTATTTTGAAATGCAACTGGCTATTGAAATGGTCAGCGATGACTCCTGCAGGATTTTTAGGTTTTGCTTTTGCAGTCAGCAGCAAGAACACAAATATATCAGAACCCATGCATAACACTCACCTGTCCAATGCTGTGGCTCCATCAATCAATCAATGAATCAAATTTATTTTATATAGCGCCTTTCATGCCAAGGCACCCCAAAGCGCTTGTCATCACACTGTAGTTCATATTATGTGTTTTTTCACTAGAAAGGAACCTAGCTTCTGGGAAGAGAAGTTGGACGCAGACACCATTCACCAATATAACAACAAACAATAACTGAAGTCTATCTACATCTTTTCACAATTAAACGTACAGTACTTTTCTGTATATAACATGCTTTGTATAATGTGCTGTCTGTGTATAACACACATGATTAAGGCAGAATTGGGTTACATTCCTTGTATAATGCACACCTCTTGTATAAGGCACACCTTGGTAGCAATGCCCTATCAAAAACATCATACTAGTATACTATATAGATTTCCATTACATGTGTATACTGCACATCCTGTTCCTAACATGCGGTTCATATTTCACACAAAGCTCTGGTCTCAGGAGCAGCACTGGCTGTCACGTAATCCAGTGCACAGCAGTATATTACAGAGACTGTGAGCCGCTGTGTATTCACTAACAGCTCAGCAGACTGCCTTGGTCCCCCATGTTAAGCTCATGGCTTTGTTGATGCTATTGCTAGACCACTTTACATGACATGTCTCTAATTACTGTGTATTTACATAGTATTTACATAGTAGTTACTTGTATTTACATTTGTCCCCGCTGCAAAAAGGTTGTGTCCCTCTTCATTTTGCACAATAAACCTTATCAAGATAACAGAATGCATGTTCTTATGCTTCAGTAACCCTGCATGAACAGGATTGATAAATACGATCCTATAAGAACTAGCAATGACTAAAAGAAGCCTTGCTAGAGCTGAAATCACTCTATTTCACTGTGCTATGCGGTATGAGACACACTGCCAGGTATGGCCTCAGATCTGTCTATTTCACTGTGCTATGCGGTATGAGACACATTGTCAGGTATGGCCTCAGATCTGACTCTTTCACTGTGCTATGCGGTATGAGACACATTGCCAGGTATGGCCTCAGATCTGTCTATTTCACTGTGCTATGCGGTATGAGACACATTGTCAGGTATGGCCTCAGATCTGTCTATTTCACTGTGCTATGCGGTATGAGACACATTGTCAGGTATGGCCTCAGATCTGTCTATTTCACTGTGCTATGCGGTATGAGACACATTGTCAGGTATGGCCTCAGATCTGTCTATTTCACTGTGCTATGCGGTATGAGACACATTGCCAGGTATGGCCTCAGATCTGACTCTTTCACTGTGCTATGCGGTATGAGACACATTGTCAGGTATGGCCTCAGATCTGTCTATTTCACTGTGCTATGCGGTATGAGACACATTGTCAGGTATGGCCTCAGATCTGTCTATTTCACTGTGCTATGCGGTATGAGACACATTGTCAGGTATGGCCTCAGATCTGTCTATTTCACTGTGCTATGCGGTATGAGACACATTGTCAGGTATGGCCTCAGATCTGTCTATTTCACTGTGCTATGCGGTATGAGACACACTGCCAGGTATGGCCTCAGATCTGTCTATTTCACTGTGCTATGCGGTATGAGACACATTGTCAGGTATGGCCTCAGATCTGACTCTTTCACTGTGCTATGCGGTATGAGACACATTGCCAGGTATGGCCTCAGATCTGTCTATTTCACTGTGCTATGCGGTATGAGACACATTGTCAGGTATGGCCTCAGATCTGTCTATTTCACTGTGCTATGCGGTATGAGACACATTGTCAGGTATGGCCTCAGATCTGTCTATTTCACTGTGCTATGCGGTATGAGACACATTGTCAGGTATGGCCTCAGATCTGTCTATTTCACTGTGCTATGCGGTATGAGACACATTGTCAGGTATGGCCTCAGATCTGTCTATTTCACTGTGCTATGCGGTATGAGACACATTGTCAGGTATGGCCTCAGATCTGTCTATTTCACTGTGCTATGCGGTATGAGACACATTGTCAGGTATGGCCTCAGATCTGTCTATTTCACTGTGCTATGCGGTATGAGACACATTGTCAGGTATGGCCTCAGATCTGACTCTTTCACTGTGCTATGCGGTATGAGACACATTGTCAGGTATGGCCTCAGATCTGTCTATTTCACTGTGCTATGCGGTATGAGACACATTGTCAGGTATGGCCTCAGATCTGTCTATTTCACTGTGCTATGCGGTATGAGACACATTGTCAGGTATGGCCTCAGATCTCTCTATTTCACTGTGCTCTGCGGTATGAAACACATTGTCAGGTATGGCCTCAGATCTGTCTATTTCACTGTGCTATGATTGTCTGCTCCAGCAGGGGCCGGCTCTTGTTATGCTGAGACTCACAGAGCCGCTGAAGGCAGATGAAAATGTGCCCAGAGGCAGAGCAGCCCAGATCTTCGGAGGAAGGCAGGATCCACCACTCACTGTTGGAGAGCTTTCTGTCCAATTCTTTCACAATTTATTTTCCTCCTTTGGCAGTGCTTTTAGGACGGTTGCCCAGATTGTGAAAGGGACAGGCTACAGGAATGCTGAGCAGGGAGCACAACCAGAGCTTGCCAATTGAGAAAAATAAATAAATACATGATTCAAGCTCCTTGCTGATTTTAGAAACAAACTCTCTCTCCTCCTCTGTAGATGTAGATATGTAGCACACTGAATCTTTCTAAAAAAAAATATATTCTATGTATTTTATTCCTTCTTTTTTTACTCATTCGGATGAGACTGTGTAATGTTAGTTCTGAAAATCTGAAGTCAGAGAGCTCAAATATCAGAAGCATTTGAATCTACAGTACTTACAAGTAGAGGACATTTAAAATCACAGTGCCCCTAAATACCAGGCTAAGATGCAAACTGATGGAGTATGTCATCCCGCAATAAGATATCAGTCACGCATCGATCTGGGTCACACAGTAGTACCTTAGTAAACACATGTGTACTTACATATAATTACAATATTATTATGCATACTTACAATGTACTTAATGTCTAATTATTTTTGCAAGATATAACCCTAAGCTTAACCCTAGCACTAACCCTCATCACTAACTCTAAACCTAACATTAACCCTAACCCTAACCCTTATTTGATACAATTGCGTACTTACATATATTGTGCAAAATGATTGACACATTAAGTACATTGTAATTAGGCATAACATTGTAATGGTGTAAGCACACATGTATTTACAATGTAAATACTATGTAAATACACAGTAATTAGAGACACCATGTAAAGTGTTACCTCACTCTGACAGCTCCTGTTCTATTTTTGATTTAACGTAAAGCCAATAAGAGAATATTAGAATATTTCCAAAGACAGATCCCTAGAGGTTTTTTTTGTTAATTTTTTTTGCATCCTCAAGCATGAAATGAACTGAGCCTGGGTAAATACACAGAACAGATCAAAAGATTGGCAGGTTTAAAGAACATGAATAAAAATAACATGGTCTAAGAGACAGGCAAACCATATGGGGGAACTGAGTTTCAAATGAAATCCTGCTGACAGCCTGTAATAAAGACATGCTGAGCAACATAAATAAATAAAGCCATGAATTAAAAAGAGGTTGCTTTGATAATATTGTGGAAGGGAAACTCATTCACAACTTCTCGTTGCTCTCTCATGGAATTTCAATGTGACATCCATTGCCCTGTGGAATGCAATTTCCAAAGGAGGCAGCATTTTGAAGGTTTTAATGTTGCTTTGCTTGAGCGGCAGAAGTTTTTGTTCTCGCTGTAAAAGGGAAGCGTTTGAAGCGTCAACCATAAAACAACTGTGTTTTAAACCAAGACTGATTTTAAAGCAGTGGCTAAGAATTGAACTGGGTTGAGAGGACTAAGGGGGTTATTTAAACAAATCTAAACAGACCTAAACACCACCATGCTATATAAATCTATAGTGATCCTGCTGGTGACTTTCCCCCAAGGATGTTTTACATTTATGGACTGACTTTTTAACATAACTGCATGCTATAAAAAATGCACGTACCTCAAAGTTGCAAAGTCTGTTCAACCAATACATCACAGTTAGACACCCAGGTGATCAGCACTGAGCCTTTTAATGTAATCCAATTATGTTTTTATATAACTGGGAAGAGGACAATAAATAATTAATTAGATGCATGTTTAGGGTCAATATCATGCAAGCATCTCAAATATAATTTATTGCATTTCAAAGTATCATTCCTGGTAATATAAAACATCTAAGAATAATTAATTAAAATGCTCATTTTTAGATTCTATAGAGATATTTGATCTTCTTTTGAATTAATTGAAGAGGCTCCTGGTCTCTGATTTACAACAATTGTATGACTGTTCTTGCTTCACAGGATGTAGTACAGTATACTTTTTTTTACCCCATTCTCAATTAATTTTTGATCATCAGTGGGTCGACCAGACAGGAAGGATGACCTTCCGCACTGTCCTAAGCCCATGCATTGTGTCAAGTAGATGCCTCTTGTACAGGTTGTTAATACTTTCATGGGGTGTTATAACATGATACATGCATTCCATAGAAGATTAACCATAACATTTTATATAAGAGTTTCTACCTAGAAATGGGTGAAGTCTTATCTTGTTGCAGAACAGTGATCCTTGCTGGACAAAGTAGGTCTGTATTTGTTTCATAATCCGATATACACATATAAGAAACTAGAACCTACTTCAGGTTTGGGGTTCATGGATCAAACTGACTTCAGGGGTCGGATATGACCTGACTGTAACCGTAATTGAATCTTGCCTTAGATAAAGACCTCCCCCCCCCACGTACAGTTGTTCCACCTCGGCTTTATTTCTAAAAGCAATTACAATTCTGTTAAAGCGTGCACATGAACCCCTGGTTTGATTACTGGCAGCTAGACAAATCAGCCATGGAGCAGCAGTGAAATACGGCTCCTGAATGTCAGCTTGTTAACCGAAATAATTGGATTTCACAGGCCCTACTGTTGCAACCCCCCCCCCCACCACCCTTTTACAACTTGACAGCCTTTTCGATTATACTTGATAAAAAAAAGTTTTTATGCATTTGCTTTTGGTCCTAGCTTGCATCAATGAAGGAATCTATTCAGTCCCTGTAACGTTAATATAGTTGAAAATATATTCTGGACACTCATACAGCAGCCATCTCTCTCTCAACCCTTCTCCCAACTTTCTGCCACAGCCTCACTTTTATACTGGGGCTGAGGTTACTCCTCCCCTTGGAGGAAACCAAAAATGAGAACAATAAAATTTACAAACATTTAAATATTATTATTTATTTCTTAGCAGACACCCTTTTCCAGGGCAACTTACAATTGTAACAAGATATCACATTATGTTTTCTACATACAATTGGGTTTTTACTGGAGCAATCTAGGTAAAATACCTTGCTCAAGGGTACAGCAGCAGTGTCACCCACCTGGGATTGAACCCACGACTTTCCGCTCAAGAGTCCAGAGCCCTGACCACTACTCCACACTGCTGCCCAACTAGAATCATCTCAATAAGTGTTACATTTAACTTAGTACAAGTTAAAACACCCCTTTATAAATGACACCGTCTGCAATGCAGCAATACAGAATACACAATAATATCAAATTTCACTTGCGCCTAAATCAGGACTTACGGTAAATCCGAGGGATCATATGCCCCGTTAGTTATTTAGAAACCGTTTTGTTTTGTAAAAAGTGTATTTTGTGTTTATTTTCATTGAAATTTTGTTTTGACACGTTTGGCTCAGTTTCTAGAACTTAAAGAAAAGTAAAAAATAATAAATAAGGATTGCAAACGTAAACTTCTGTTGTCCGTGTGCTTCCCTGCAATACCATCTTTGACCTTTTGGCAAATCCTAACAATGGCTTATTATGTTAAATTCCACCTATACTGCTGCAAACAAAAAGAACCCTTAAAAATAGCAGCCAGACAGAAAGTTCATTTCTAAACATAATGGATTCCTTATACAGATAAAAAAGCGTGTGAAATGCTTTACAGGACCGTGAGGCATGACTATACAGCCTATTACATACAGAGCCAAGGGTGGGACTGTAACGGAGATCTTGCTCCCCGTGAATTCTCTGGATGACGTGCATGTGTGTTCGCTGCTAGATTGACAGAATATCAAAGGCGTTAAAGCATGTGCAAAATAAACTAGCCATGCCTCATAATGGGTTTACCCTTTGTATATTGCATTGCCATTGAATGTATTTTGGTAAGTACACTAACTCATTTGCATTCTGATCACACACAATGAAAGACTTCTAGAACATAAGAACATAAGAACATAAGAAGATAAGAAACAGTCTGTAGCCAAAGCAGCAATTGTTTGTGCATCAATAGAAAACAAAGCCAACATGGATGATGCATTGGCAAAGTAGGCGTCACAGTGGCGTCCTAATTACACTCACACTGCTATTCATGGGGGCCATTAAAATGTTTTATTTATTACCAAAATGCACAACTTTTTTTTTTGTTATAATAACACAGAGCTCAAAAACATTCATTTTTGACCCTCAGCTCTCTTGCTGCTAGCCACTGGTTCCCAAAATGAACCCTTGAGTACCTCTGCGTGCCATCTCTCTCTCTCTCTCTCTCTCTCTCTCTCGCTCTCTCTCTCTCTCTCTCTCTCTCTCTCTCTCTCTCTGACTTCCATTCTTCAGATTCTATTTTTCTTATTTGTAATCAACAATCCACAAATGACTCAAACCCTCACAGCAGATGGAAAGCAGTCAAACATTGCAGGCTGTACTAGTTTAAGGAGATGCTTGTCCAAGTCTCTGTAAGTCGTCTTGGATAAAGGCGTCTGCTAAATAAACAAATAATAATAATAATAATAATAATAATAATAATAGATGGGTAAGTGCTTGTATTCTCAAACATCTGCGGTGTAAAAGAATTGCTGCAGCAGGTCTCATCCTTAGTGTGGTTATCATTCCTATGGGCTTAATACATGCTCCAGACTGATATTTAATCCAGTGTTTTCAATTTACCAACAGATAAGATGCAGATTTCTGACCCAACTCCCAAGATAGTAGTTTCCACATATCCTTATATTGTATGTTCCTGTAGTTTGCATATACAGTATGTAGAAAATGTAAAAATAAACACAAAGAATAAAATTGCAATTTAAATACAGGCTATAAACCCACGGTACAGGTCATGTCTCATCCTTTAACAATGCTTCTGTGTACAGTAACTCACCATGCAGACCGCAGTAATGCTTTCACTGGTGCCCGTGTAACAGCAGACACATTTTGGGAGACTATTTACATGGCTATTACTTTACTACCATACTGTAATTCTGTATTAGAGGAAAGCAAGTTTAAATATAACAGTATTTCAGTTTTCTTTTAATGTAATAAATAGCTCCCCCCTCCCCCCAATGAAAAACATACTCTGTGTAGCATGTAATAAATAACTGCCTCCAGCTTATCAGCAATACCCAAGTTATCAGTGAAATGGGTTCATCGGGCCTATGTTGTTCATAAATTGTCTGGGGTCAATGGTTCTGATACCAAATACTACCTTATTCCACATTGGGGTCGACCCCTAATGCCAGCATTTACAGTATGTAGTAAATGAGGAGGATGGGTCAGGGTATCTGGCAAAGCAACTCGCCTGTGCAATGTCCGAGGCCAGGTACAACACACACAAAGAACCCAGTAAGCCTTGTCAGGGAGCTTAAACTCAACATGGGTATTAACTGCACATGCCCTCTTCCTTTACTGCAGAGCATGTCGCTACTCTGACACCTGCAGTAGGAGTTATTTATTCTCCACTACACAACAGAAGATTATGTCAACCAATATACCAGCTGCCATTGATGCTCATATGCAAAATAAGGGGTTTCTCAGGGGACTCTCACACTTTATGTAGAGTATCAGCAGAGAGAAGGACACCAGAAATCAATATTATTCCTCAGCTTTAATTGAAACTGACAACACTGCGGAATGCTGAATCGGTAAACCAAAATTAACTTACAAAAAAAACTAAAGAACAACGCAGCGAGCGACAGCCATTGCCTGCAGATATACAGAATACAAATGAAGGGGCCAGATGATCAAAGGGAAGTCTCTCACTCTTATCAACAACGAGTTAGGTGCTAGAGGTCTAGAGGCAACACTTTACATTGTGTTTCTAATTACTGTGTATTTACATAGCAGTTAGTACATTTTTTTGCATGATATAACCCTATCCCTAAGCCTAACCCTAACCCTTACTCTAAACATAACTCTAAGCCTAACCTTCAGATACAATTGTGTACTTATATCGTGCAAAAAGATTTACACATTAAGTACATTGTAACTATGCATAATAACGTTGTAATTATGTGTAAGTACACATTTATTTTCTATGTAAATACAATGTAAATGCACAGTAATTAGAGAGACAATGTAAAGTGTTACCTTCAGATGTAGCAGTATGGGGCATACTGAACACTGTTACAGTCTCTGTTAGTTCCTATAAAGTAAATATTCTATTATCCAGACTAAATGGGGCCAGGGTGTTCAGACCAAATCACATAGACCAGAAGGGCTATGCAGCGCAGTACTGTTCGAGCAATGGAACCACACAGGGTAAAATGTTGCTTTCTAAACACAGGAAACGTGGCAGTGTTGCAATAGCATTGATTCTTTTGTTTTTGGAGAGTTACATTCTTTACAAGTAAGCCATAAAAAGATGCAATAATGTTACGGGAGAGAGACCATTCCAGAGCAATCTTCAGGGACTGAAAGAGGTTTGCTTGTACATATTGCAGCATACTGTATCCCATCAGTGACAAAGAAAACAAAAGGAGTGTTTAAGGTTACTTTCCCAATTGCACATTAAAACAATTTCAAATTAAACTCTTGAAGTGAACAGCAGCAGCCGGGTAATTGTCTATGCTCATCGATACAAAAGTAATTAAATAAATTAGCAGGCCACGTGGGAGAGCAGTTTATTGTTGTCTAATGTTGTCTTGTTGGGAGCCAATTGTCCTGCTTTCCATTTTCCAAACAGTCCAACTCCTCCATGAGGGATTGGTTAAAGAGATTGTTTGGTCACCATTTAGTTGCTGCTGGTTCGCAACCTTTGGGCTGCTTATGAAGCTACCTATTTCAGGGGACATTTCTACAGCAATCTTCACCATGTGGAAACCAAACCAAACCACAGTATCTAAACAATCTTGCTTTGAGCTACTTATTGCAAATGTCGCCGACAATGAGTTGCTAGAAGTTGCCTGAAAGTTGCCTGGTGTTCTATAACTACTCTGTTTACTTTTTGTCAAATGCTAAAGAATGCAGTGTTTGTATGTAGGGATGGTGCAGATACCACGTGGCAGTGTTTCCTCCTTTGACCCCTGTGTACAGGTTAAACATGCACAAAGACCTTTCAGATATTACACACAGACCTGGGCTTAATCAATAACAGCTTTTGAATCTTTTAATAATTTGCCCCCAAAAATGTAATTAACTGGCACGCTATAATACAGCAATTATCATAGCTGAGCAGCAATCATAGTGTAGTGCACAGGTGCAATTTTGTAAAAGCAAGAGTGGTACACATGGTTGAGCTGTCCCTTGTAACTAAAACAAGATGACATATCAAAGCACCGAAGGAACATGTGCAATTTTGTAAAAGTAGTGGCTGTACAAGACTAAGATTAGCTTGCTCTTACAAAATGAAATTCACAGCAATGAAATGGTATCACAGTAATAACTGAAATGCAATTTTATAAAAGCACTGGCGCTAGAATGGGCTTAGCCAACCCTACGATTAGGTGTCGCCTTTGAAGGAAAGATACAAAACTGCACTAGAAAGATAATGACAGCATTTCAAAAGCAAGGCACAGCACTTTTTTTCAGCTGTCACTTGCTCAAAATACTATACAGCACTGGTAAAATATAACTAGCACAATAGCAGAATTGTAAAAGCTATTATGATACTCCTGGCTGGGTCTTTGTACTGAACATTTGTCTTAAATAAGCATGTACAGTAGTTTACTCTGGAGCATCAATGCAGCAAAATCTTTCATATTGCTTTGCCATAATTACAAATAACACCCATCCACTTTCAGTTACTGCAATGTAAAGTTACAGGGATTCATTAAATAGGGTATGCATTAAGGTGGGTAGAGCAAAAATAATCAATCAATGGTCACACTTCAAGCTTTCTATGCTACCTGAATACCAATTCATAATCGAATAAATTACTGTATATATTGTTTTCAGTATAAACTGCAGGAGTCAAGATATCGGCAACTTCCTAATGTTTTCATTTAATTTTACCTTTGAAACTCAGTTTAGCTGACTAGATCTTTGTGATGGACTTTTCTTCTGAAACCCAGTTTAGCTGACTAGATCTTTGTGATGGACTTTTCTTCTGAAACCCAGTTTGGCTGGCTGGATCTTTGTGATGGGCTTTTCTTCTGAAACTCAGTTTGGCTGACTGGATCTTTGTGATGGGCTTTTCTTCTGAAACCCAGTTTGGCTGACTGGATCTTTGTGATGGGCTTTTCTTCTGAAACTCAGTTTGGCTGGCTGGATCTTTGTGATGGGCTTTTCTTTTGAAACTCAGTTTGGCTGGCTGGATCTTTGTGATGGGCTTTTCTTCTGAAACCCAGTTTGGCTGGCTGGATCTTTGTGATGGACTTTTCTTCTGAAACCCAGTTTGGCTGACTGGATCTTTGTGATGGACTTTTCTTCTGAAACCCAGTTTGGCTGACTGGATCTTTGTGATGGGCTTTTCTTCTGAAACTCAGTTTGGCTGACTGGATCTTTGTGATGGGCTTTTCTTCTGAAACCCAGTTTGGCTGACTGGATCTTTGTGATGGGCTTTTCTTCTGAAACTCAGTTTGGCTGGCTGGATCTTTGTGATGGGCTTTTCTTCTGAAACTCAGTTTGGCTGGCTGGATCTTTGTGATGGGCTTTTCTTCTGAAACTCAGTTTGGCTGGCTGGATCTTTGTGATGGACTTTTCTTCTGAAACTCAGTTTGGCTGGCTGGATCTTTGTGATGGACTTTTCTTCTGAAACCCAGTTTGGCTGGCTGGATCTTTGTGATGGACTTTTCTTCTGAAACTCAGTTTGGCTGGCTGGATCTTTGTGATGGGCTTTTCTTCTGAAACCCAGTTTGGCTGGCTGTATCTTTGTGATGGACTTTTCTTCTGAAACTCAGTTTGGCTGGCTGGATCTTTGTGATGGGCTTTTCTTCTGAAACTCAGTTTGGCTGGCTGGATCTTTGTGATGGACTTTTCTTCTGAAACTCAGTTTGGCTGGCTGGATCTTTGTGATGGACTTTTCTTCTGAAACTCAGTTTGGCTGGCTGGATCTTTGTGATGGGCTTTTCTTCTGAAACTCAGTTTGGCTGGCTGGATCTTTGTGATGGACTTTTCTTCTGAAACTCAGTTTGGCTGACTGGATCTTTGTGATGGACTTTTCTTCTGAAACTCAGTTTGGCTGGCTGGATCTTTGTGATGGACTTTTCTTCTGAAACCCAGTTTGGCTGGCTGGATCTTTGTGATGGGCTTTTCTTCTGAAACTCAGTTTGACTGAGTCCAGTTATCGGTTTTGTGCCATAATACTCAGTTTCAGATGTTGTTGCTTGTTTAATACAGACATATTTGATAAGTGCTGTACTTTCTCTAAGATATCAATTCAAGGCTGTCTAATCCTTTGTTACTGCTCTGACAACAGAAAAGGAGCCCTAGGAGAAGTGAGACTCAGGCCATTTTTATTGAGTGCCCTGTTATTTCCATCAGAAAACAAAGATCTGCCAGACATTTCTCTTCTCTTTGAAGTTGTATTTAATTTCCTGTCTCTGAGAAAAACACATCAGTTACAAACTTCCTATCTACAAGCAAAATCCAAGGATAACCTCTCTCTCTCTCTCTCTCTCTCTCTCTCTCTCTCTCTCTCTCTCTCTCTCTCTCTCTTCTCTCTCTCTCTCTCTCTCTCTCTCTCTCTCTCTCTCTCTCTCTCTCTCTCTCTCTCTCTCTCTCTCTCTCTCTCTCTATATATATATATATATATATATATATATATATATATATATATAGGTTATCCTTGGATTTTGCTTGTATATATATCACAGTTATTTTTTTTTATTCTATAATTTTTTTAACCTATTTTAGCACTCTATTAACAGCTGATTTTAATACAGCTGCCCTAAAACTCCTTGCTATATCACAGATGACTTTCCTCTGTATTTTCATTGTATTGAGTAATGTTAATAATCCACATTGGGAGGAAACACCAGCAGGGTCTATACAGGGCAGAATTAAAGGACGGCTGATTTATCCAGCACTAGTTTAGACATGTGTCTAAATGAGCTCATAGTATAACATGGAACTGCTATGATGTGGACTCCAGCTATACTGTCCTTATCCTCTTTTGAATGATTTCCTGCACGTCCAATGTTTAGCATTATTAACTAAGCAACAGGTAACCAAGCATATACATCAACACAGGGCCGGCAGCTTCTCTACAAACTCAATAATAAATGAATTCACTGTATTTTCCTGTATTCCTAATATTATGTGTTGCACTATGCAATACCAAGGCATACATCTGTTTTGTTATTAAAACTTATTTAACAAAAAAGCACAGAAATTACTTTTTAACATTTTTTTTTTCTTTTTTTTTTGCGTAAGTACATACAAAAAAACACACTTTTTTAATGACTCACCATCAGGTTAAAGATGGCGTGGTTGCAGGAGTGAAGGTGGCCATAAAAAACAACACAAAGTGAGCACAAAGAGAGGCAATTACCACTGATGAAATAATCACAGCCTTCCTGATTTTCAAAAATAACATGCTTGTATGGAATTCCGGACTGTAAAAGAATAATTCATAAAAGCGCCTTTGTGAAACTCTGTTAATGAATACCCTTTCCTCCCTCCTATTGAATAGTTTTCTTTACATTTCCGTGAGACAAAGAAAGGTCATTGACTGCCTGTCAGAATGATAGTGAGATAGAAGGCTCAGAGAGCAGCAGCGTGTCTGGTTGTCAGCATGCTGGGCTGAGCTGCAAGGCACTATGGGGGAAGGCATACTTGTTGAGTTAATAATGTGCACCTGCATTAAGTGTGCAAAACATACTCATTCATTCGGTAACACTTTACATTAAGTTTCTCTAATTAATGTTTACATAGCAGTTACTTAGCAAATACGTGTGTACTTACACATAATGTTATTATAGATTGTTACAATGTCCTTAACATGTAAATCAGATATACGGGCTAGACGGACCTGGTTGAGAATCCCCCTGTCCCAATAGCTTAAAGTCCAAGGCAGGCTGGTAAAGTGACAAGTATAAAGGCTGCTGCGCTCCCACAGGGCTGAGGAGCTCCCACAGAGCCCCGGCGCTCCCACACGGCCGTCACACTCCCACAGGGCCCCTCGGCACTCCCACAGGGCTGAGGCACTCCCACAGGGCCGTGGCACTCCCACAGGGTCGAGGAGCTCCCACAGAGCCCGGGCACTCCCACAGGGCCCCGGCACTCCCACAGGGCCCCGGCACTCCCACAGGGCCGTCGCACTCCCACAGGGCCCCAGCACTCCCACAGGGCCGAGGCGCTCCCATAGGGCCGAGGAGCTCCCACAGGGCCCGGGCACTCCCACAGGGCCGTAGGCACTCCCACAGGGCCGTGGCACTCCCACAGGGCAGTCACACTCCCACAGGGCCCCGGCACTCCCACAGGGCCCCGGCACTCCCACAGGGCTGAGGAACTCCCACAGGGCCGAGGAGCTCCCACAGGGCCCCGGCACTCCCACAGGGCCGAGGAGCTCCCACAGGGCCGAGGCGCTCCCACAGGGCCGTGGCACTCCCACAGGGCCCCGGCACTCCCACAGGGCCGAGGCGCTCCCACAGGGATGTGGCACTCCCACAGGGCCGTGGCACTCCCACAGGGCCGTGGCACTCCCACAGGGCTGCAGTGAGTGGACTGGCCGACTCGCTACAGCACTGGATCGACATTGTCAGAGCCTCAGTGTGTAGTTTTGCCTAACTTGGTTAATTTAATAGCACAGCTCTATGGTGCTTTAACTACAGCCCTTATGAGTCAATTCAATCATATTTATCATCTTAGTTTAGTTAAATTAATAATACAGTCCATACACAATTCTGTTCCAGAAAAGCTTGGTGAATCGCGGGCATCAAATTTGTGACTTGTGGTGACTGGCAATGATGTTGATCATGTGAAACTTAACATTTTGCATGAGGACCTTTCTCTGACACACACACACACATACACACACACACACACACACACAGACACATACACATACACACACACAAACTGAAGCTGCTTGGTTTCCATGCATAGAGTGGCCTGTGGCAGAAGAGGTTCATTATTAATCATACAGGATCTCAATTTGTCACCAACAGGAATGGGAGGATTTAAACCTGACTGAGCAATCTGCACCCATTTTCAAAATTGACACTCAGTTACCCTGAACACACACAGAAGAGACACCAGGCATTTAAGCGACTTAAGGTGATTTATAGGTGAAGAAAGCAATGTATTAACTGCTATTTGGAACACAGGAAAGAAACAAAAATACCATAATTTCAAATTCCAACAATGAACAGGCATTCAGTATCAGTGCTGTTTTGTAAATACAATAGAATTGTAATGGCATGGCCTAACTGTATAAGATAGACAACTACAACAACGCTTTACATTAAAAAAAACAGCAACAAGGTAGACAGTTTAGCTCATTTAAATATGCCAGATAAAACATCTGTTTTTCTATTGTTTTCTGTTTTGCCACTGTTTTCTGTTTTGTCATTGCTTTCTGTTTTGTCATTGCTTTCAGTTTTGTCATTGCTTTCTGTTTTGTCATTGCTTTCTGTTTTGTCATTGCTTTCTGTTTTGTCATTGCTTTCTGTTTTCTATTGCTTTCAGTTTTTCTATTGCTTTCTGTTTTGTCATTGCTTTCTGTTTTGTCATTGCTTTCTGTTTTTCTATTGCTTTGAGTTTTGTCATTGCTTTCTGTTTTGTTATTGCTTTCTGTTTTGTCATTGCTTTCTGTTTTGTCATTGCTTTCTGTTTTGTCATTGCTTTCTGTTTTTCTATTGCTTTCTGTTTTGTCATTGCTTTCAGTTTTGTCATTGCTTTCAGTTTTGTCATTGCTTTCTGTTTTTCTATTGCTTTCTGTTTTTCTATTGCTTTCTGTTTTGTCATTGCTTTCTGTTTTGTCATTGCTTTCTGTTTTTCTATTGTTTTCTGTTTTTCTATTGTTTTCTGTTTTTCTATTGCTTTCTGTTTTGTCATTGCTTTCTGTTTTGTCATTGCTTTCAGTTTTTCTATTGCTTTCTGTTTTGTCATTGCTTTCTGTTTTGTCATTGCTTTCTGTTTTGTCATTGCTTTCTGTTTTGTCATTGCTTTCTGTTTTTCTATTGTTTTCTGTTTTGTTATTGCTTTCAGTTTTTCTATTGCTTTCAGTTTTCTCATTGCTTTCTGTTTTGTCATTGCTTTCTGTTTTGTCATTGCTTTCTGTTTTTCTATTGTTTTCTGTTTTGTCATTGCTTTCAGTTTTGTCATTGCTTTCTGTTTTGTCATTGCTTTCTGTTTTTCTATTGCTTTCTGTTTCGTCATTGCTTTCTGTTCTGTTTTTCTATTGCTTTCTGTTTTTCTATTGCTTTCAGTTTTGTCATTGTTTTCTGTTTTTCTATTGCTTTCTGTTTTGTCATTGCTTTCTGTTTTTCTATTGCTTTCTGTTTTGTTATTGCTTTCTGTTTTTCTATTGCTTTCTGTTTTGTCGTTGCTTTCTGTTTTTCTATTGCTTTCTGTTTTTTCATTGCTTTCTGTTTTTCTATTCCTTTCTGTTTTGTCATTGCTTTCAGTTTTGTCATTGCTTTCTGTTTTTCTATTGTTTTCTGTTTTTCTATTGCTTTCTGTTTTGTCATTGCTTTCAGTTTTTCTATTGCTTTCTGTTCTGCCATTGCTTTCTGTTTTGTCATTGCTTTCTGTTTTGTCATTGCTTTCAGTTTTGTCATTGCTTTCTGTTTTTCTATTGCTTTTTGTTTTGTCATTGCTTTCAGTTTTGTCATTGCTTTCAGTTTTTCTATTGCTTTTTGTTTTGTCATTGCTTTCAGTTTTGTCATTGCTTTCTGTTTTTCTATTGCTTTCTGTTTTTCTATTGCTTTCTGTTTTGTCATTGCTTTCAGTTTTGTCATTGCTTTCTGTTTTTCTATTGCTTTCTGTTTTTCTATTGCTTTCTGTTTTGTCATTGCTTTCTGTTTTGTCATTGCTTTCTGTTTTTCTATTGTTTTCTGTTTTGTCATTGCTTTCAGTTTTTCTATTGCTTTCTGTTTTGTCATTGCTTTCTGTTTTTTCATTGTTTTCTGTTTTTCTATTGCTTTCTGTTTTGTCATTGCTTTCTGTTTTGCCACTGCTTTCTGTTTTGCCACTGCTTTCTGTTTTTTATCAGTCTAATGGCCGAAGGAAGAAATGTAATTCTATTTTTATTTCAACTGCCTCAAACAACTTTTATCTTTTTTGTCTATGATTCATTGACAACCAGTCTGTTGCCTCAAGGTTGCATATAATCTGAAATTGTTCAAAAAGTTAAATCTGGACCCAGCTTGGAAGCAGGCAACAACTGACCTATTTTTATTATGATCGTTCTGAATCAAAATGTGGAACAATTCATACAGACTGGTTAATGACAAGGTCACGGTATATTTAAAATAAACAACACACTGTTTCCCCAGTGGCTCACCCAGTAAAAGACACGGTCTTTAACCCTGAAAGGTTACCAATTGTGTAATCAAAGTGTTGTCTGTAAAAACAATGTACTTTGTTAATTATAAATAACAGGGATGTGGCTCAATTTCTGGGAGTATTCCTGTCCAGTCGCATGTACAATTGAACGAGGCTAAAATAAAAATCCATCTGGAGAAGGACATTAGCAATTCATTTAGAATAACCACTGGCCTTCTCTTCATCTTATTCAGCCCTCATGCCTTCTTGTTAAACATTGATCCTAATTTGCATACAAAACGGAATTTGGGAATAATGTACTCTGTCATAGTGGGATCATCTTTGCAAACTTTCATTGACGCTGGTCAATCTGTCAGCTGCACAAATCTTTTTCTTTCCGACAACAGTGCATGTTGTGAAATGGCAGCATTAGATTAATGAGGTGAGGGGATTCAAATTTGTGACTTGCCGTTGATTTACATTGTAAAGGAACCCCTACTCTACTGCTTCACAGTATGTTTTTAAGCCAACAACATGATACATTGCAGAAAGTCTTTACTCCTTGAGTAACAGAACCAAGGATAACTGCCAAAGAGATACAAGCTGAACTCCAAGATGAAGGTACGTCAGTTTCTGATCGCATCATCCGTCGCTTTTTGAGTGAAAGTGGGCTCCATGGAAGAAGACCCAGGAGGACTCCACTTTTGACAGAAAAACATAAAAAAGCCAGACTGGAATTTGCTAAAATGCATATTGACAAGCCACAATCCTTCTGGGAGAATGTCATTTGGACAGATGAGTCAAAACTGGAGCTTTTTGGCAAGTCACATCAGCTCTATGTTCACAGACAAAAAATGAAGCTTTCAAAGAAAAGAACACCATACCTACAGTGAAACATGGAGGAGGCTCGGTTATGTTTTGGGGCTGCTTTGCTGCGCCTGGCACAGGGTGCCTTGAATCTGTGCAGGGCACAATGAAATCTCAAGACTATCAAGGCATTCTGGAGCGAAACGTACTGCCCAGTGTCAGAAAGCTCTGTCTCAGTCGCAGGTCATGGGTCCTCCAACAGGATAATGACCCAAAACACACAGCCAAAAGCACCCAAGAATGGATAAGAACAAAACATTGGACTATTCTGAAGTGGCCTTCTATGAGTCCTGATCTGAATCCTATCGAACATCTATGGAAAGAGCTGAAACTTGCAGTCTGGAGAAGGCACCCATCAAACCTGAGACAGCTGGAGCAGTTTGCTCAGGAAGAGTGGGCCAAACTACCTGTTAACAGGTGCAGAAGTCTCATTGAGAGCTACAGAAAACGTTTGATTGCAGTGATTGCCTCTAAAGGTTGTGCAACAAAATATTAGGTTAGCAGTCCCATCATTTTTGTCCATGCCATTTTCATTTGTTTTCTTATTTACAATATTATGTTGAATAAAAAATCAAAAGCAAAGTCTGATTTCTATTAAATATGGAATAAACAATGGTGGATGCCAATTACTTTTGTTAGTTTCAAGTTATTTCAGAGAAAATTGTGCATTCTTCGTTTTTTGTGGAGGGGTACCAACAAATTTGAGCACGTCTGTATATATTCACTTGTTGGAGTACTGCATTTACTCTTTGGAATCTAAAGATCACTCAGAGCTGAGGGCTGCGTGGAATTCACACACAGCCAGGTCTCAGCATGGACTTCATTGTTTGGCTTGAAGCCAAATTTTTGATTATTTACCCTTTAACACCCCTCCTGAACGTGATGTATTTTTTCATTTTGTGTCCCGTTGCACAATACTTTTTTGTGCTAAAAAGGAACAAGTGATTATAGATTATTATATTACAAATGCCCCCAGGAGTCACAAAGTGCATCAGTAGAGAGGCTGTGATTTGAAGTCAGGACCTCCAAATTCGCACTCCTTTGCTCAAAGCATTATTCACAATTGCCTCTCAAGAGGTTAAGTAATTCTAGCATCTTTGCTCCTGAAAGCCTCACATTTGAGTTATGGGATTCCTCCTGTAAGTAAAAGAAGCAATGAGTGTTAGAGATTAGGGCTACCTCGGTCTCTGATAAGATGATTTGTGTTTCTGCAATCGTCCAGATACAGAGGCAGCCTTGATAGCAGTGGAGCCCGGAAAGAGCCCCCGTCTGTGAGTTATGTGTTTCCACTGACGAGCCGATGAGCAAGGAAGGCTGAAAAGACTCAAAGGACAGAGTGCTGCAGCAGCAGCCTGTTTACAGTGCATGCCGCTGGTTGTGCACAGATAGTGAAATAAAATTGCTGTCTATAAAATATAATATAGCATACACATGTATTTCCATGTATAGACTGTACTTTCATACAGCAGCACACTTAGATATCGCCCTCTGCAGATAGAGTAGAACAAGGCACGATGCAAATTGCTTTTCTGATGGTCTTCTATTAAGTGTTAAAGGGGATTTAATTAAAGAGGTGGAAATAATTGGCTTACGTTGATCCCCCCCCCCCCCCACCCACCCCCCCACACACAGACTTTTATGGACTACCTGTTTCCCTTTAGGATCAGCTAAGAGGTATAAAATGCGTGTTGCAGTTCGAAAATAATGCTGAAAATAATGAATTAAATTAAAGAAATCTTATGCTTCAGACATTCACATTCAGTGAATCTTTTTGGTTGCTTCATCTTGCCTGAACTGCCCATCTCTGTAA
Source organism: Acipenser ruthenus (assembly GCF_902713425.1). NCBI lineage: Eukaryota > Metazoa > Chordata > Actinopteri > Acipenseriformes > Acipenseridae > Acipenser > Acipenser ruthenus. The sequence continues at coordinate 21,440 of NW_026708778.1, forward strand.
GCACTGATCGCCTGGGCAGTCACTCTCCAACCTGCAAACTCTAATATGAATATGATCCTTTGTATTTTAATTTACCTGGCTCAGGTATAAGCTATTTTGTTTCACGTACATTGAAAGGGTTAACCCCCCCCCCCCCCCCCACATGCACGTACCTATGTGATTGTTGCATTTCATTAAAAAATGTGTTTTAAGTGCATGCAATATCCTAATTGATCTTACAGTGCAGAGCCAAAATGTAAATTCTCTGCCTAGCTAATGGGACAAAGGCAATTTGTCTTCTTGCAAGACACAGACCTCCAAGGAACCAAACATTTTGATGTGTGAAGAAATGTGTGTGTGGGGGGCAAGCTAACAGCAGTACAGTCTGAACACATGAAAAGCTGGCTGTTAAGAAACTCACACTCACATACAATACTGTACATAAGGAGACTGATATTTCTCTGGAATATATAGTACTACAAATGCAGTTGTTTACAAATATCTCCAATGAGATAATCAGCAAGCAGACATGATTTGTGCTGTGTTTTTTTACCGTCTTCTAATTGAATTGAAGCTTGCAGAGTGTCAGAGAGCTGGACAACACTCATACATTTCTGTTTTGTAATTGCCTTTTTTTGTAAGCGAGGATCTTGATTGATTTGTAGGCAAATGAACATCAGTATCCATTGCTTTCTGACATCCTGTGCTCAACAGTAATATAAAGAATAGGCAGATGCTGGGCAAGGTGGGACTCTCAGTCCTGGCATCCCAAAGGGAGAGAGTTTTGTCTGCAGTGCTGGTGAGCAGCTTGCTGGAGAAGAGGAGAGACTATCCTGCTGTACGGTGTCTATATTAGGACATCGTCATTTCTCACGTCTCAGCATCAGTTATCAGGAATTTCTTTGTCATGGATCATTTAATTTAGTGATCAGTCGTCATTTCTCAATCATTTTTTCTGTAATCCCTTATGTGTTTTTTTATGTCATCCATTATTTGTATCAGGTATCATTTGTGTTTTGTGTCGCAGTAGCCAATGAATTCATAGGATATGCAAACTTAGAAACGTGATTGGCTGTTCCGTTAAGTCCCAGAAAAAAATGCTGTCTGATGGTTGACAGAGAATTTCATTGACAGAGGTTTTCCATGACTCGAAATTTGAGTAACTGACGTTTTCCATGACAGAAAAATGATTGAGAAATGACGACTGATCGCCAAACTAAACGATCCATGACAAAGAAATTCCTGATAACTGACACCGTACTGCTGAGTGTGCGTCACCACCACATACTGTAGAGTGTAGCGGCATCTCTCACTGCAAAGAAAGCAAGAGGAAAGACCTGAAAATGCTCGACTGTACCTCAGATGAACCTAGGAACCGATATGAATAAACGTTACACTGTTAATTGGAATAATGACACATTATTCTTACACTTCAATTAACACAAACAAACAGACTAACTTCAGCTGAAGGTCAGGCGGATTAAGAAGAAAACTGCAGTGAAATAATAGGGTAACAGTAGTGCATGCCTTACAGTTCTGTTTTACCATCTTAAGCAGTATTTTTGGATTCTGAATCTGCGATTCTGCAGAGTCAGTAATACCTAGGTTTTTTATATTACAGTCCCTTAACGTCTGCAGGCCAAATATAATTTACACCCAAAAAATAACTTTTTTTTTCCCCCTTAACCAAGCCTTGGAATACTAAAAAAGAAACTTGTATAGCAGGCAAAAGGAAAGTTTTCCAATGTTGTCCTTGCTTGGCCAGTGGAAGGGTGATGAGTCAGGAGTCAGGCTGCTTGGAAAGGTCACTCACACACCATGTGGCATTCAGCTGGGCTGACAGAGAGCAGAGGATTATGGGAGGACTAATTGGCTCACACAAGACAGGAGGTCTGAGGGCTGACTAATTTGGGTCAAATTTTGCATTTGCTTTTTTCAGATGCTTTGTCTGTTTATATTTTAAGTTGTGAGCTGTGTTAACATGTCTTTTGCACTGGTGCATCAGGGTATTAAATATAAACAGGGACGAAAAATATTTTATTATTATTATTTGTTTATTTAGCAGACGCCTTTATCCAAGGCGACTTACAGAGACTAGGGTGTGTGAACTATGCATCAGCTGCAGAGTCACTTACAACTACATCTCTCCCGAAAGACGGCGCACAAGTGACTTGCTCAGGGTCACACAATGAGTCAGTGGCTGAGGTGGGATTTGAACTGGGGACCTCCTGGTTGCAAGCCCTTTTCTTTAACCACTGGAACACACAGCCTCCTATATTTGGTTTGTGCTGCATAGCATTTCCTTGGTCTGTTCAGGTAATCATCTAAATTCAGATATTTAATTGCAGTTTCATACACAATGTCCACTTTTTTATGTAGTTGTAACATAAACAGAATATGATGTGGATGAGTCTGTAGAAATAAAAACAAACCATTCAGCCCCTTTCATAACTCATCATTTAGATTGCGTTCTTTTTGGGATAATCTGAATGCTCCATGAACATTAATGTCTCCATAAAGTCTCTCTTCTCATCCTCCACTAAGCAATTTCGATCATGATAACAGGATTAAACTCACAATCTGTCAAATAACAGTGTCTGTTGCCTAGGAGCTCATATTAAAGAATAAAATGAGTCTCACCTGCCTAGTTAAGAGGTGCTGAGGTAGCAATAAATCTCATCACAGGGCATAGAGGAGGAGAGAAAGGCTGTGGGCACACTAACTGTCTGTCGAGTCACACTGGTTTATCTGCTCACTCCAACTATCTGCCAGCAAGGTGAAAATGAACCAAGAAGATTGACCAGAACTGAAAAGGGGAAGGTACCAAAACAAACAAACAAAAAAAACTTTTTTAGGCTAAATTAAGGGCCTATTATGATGTAAAGGGCATGGTTGAGATCAATTATGAGACCTAGAAAACACCATCATTCATTTGCAAGCCCATAACAAGGTCAGCTGTCTTACTGACTTAAGTATGGCTATTCTAAACGGGACAGAACAGAGAGTCATGTCTGTCCTCCAGCAGACATGACTCTCACAATCCAGATGAATTCAAATCTAGACATCATTTAGCCTGATTGGGTATGGGGCAAGACCTGCTTCCCCAGCAGGGAGAAACTGTGAGGTGGTACCAGGAAGGAAGGGAGGGTTAGCTCAGGCTAGTTAATGAAGAAAAGCTTTAAGAAAGAGTGAGGGCCTAGGATCGCGTTAAGAAAAGGCAAATACAAAACAGAGTGTTGTCCAGCTCTCTGACACTCTGCAAGCTTCAATTCTCCTTACTTAAACATTACACACTCCCTATAACAGGATAGCTTCCTACTGCTTTTTAAGAAGTTTAAAAACAGAAAAGCACAGTATGTTAGGCATGGTTTAATAAATATATTGAGATATTAACTAAAGCAGTCGATTACTCTGATTATGATCTGACCAATCAGGCAAAATGTGCCTGATTCAAATGTGTGGCAGTATTTTGCAGTGACAAGCCCTTGAATTGCCTTTCAATTTTGCCATGTTTACAAGCCCGTACAAGAAAATAGGACGTGTACCGGAGAAGCAATAAAATAGAAGTCTTATTTAATGCCTTCATATAAATACATCATAAGGCTTTTACAACCCCTATTATATTACACGGTAACCTCACTTACACAATGCCTTTTTCTCTGTGACACAGCGTATTATTCACGTTACCCTTTAGAAAACTGGAAAACTGTGGAGGCAAATGAAACTTCAAGACAGCATGGAAGCTCAATACACAAGTATTGAACGCTATAATCTCTCACAGCAAGGGGAAGTGGTGACAGTAAATGTGTTCATAATGCACCGTGCTGAAAAGCAGACAGGCTGCCATCGAGCTGGCTTTGGATAATCTGCTGGACTCTAACTACAGAGAACACAAATATATTATCACCACAGCACCGATCGCAAAGGAAAGTGCAATATCAAAAACAAATCATTAGCTGAACAAGATTTGTAACCTGCATTTAAGAACTAAGAACAGTGGCTTTTGACACACTTGTCCAGTAAAGACACTGAGGGATGGATACGCATCACTTCCCTGTTCTAGAAAACTTTCCCTTAATTGCATGCTGTACGTTCAAGGGCTTTCCTCCGAGGTCTGGAAGCAATTCCTTATCCATACACAGGATACTCTAATGTAAATTCCAGCACTTTAATGACTTGCATCCTGCAAATAGAGAGATGTCAGTGATTCAAGGAAAAACAGGCATTTCAGTGGAACAGTAGGCATTATTTTTATTGTGATTATTTCAATGCCTGCTGTGAGCATTACCTTAAGAAAACTGGAACAGAAAGAAGAGGATGGAAAGACGGAACGATTAGTCACTAATCTTTGATCTTGCAGTCTGTTGACAGTACAGCATACAAGCCCTGAAGGTGTTTTAATTGCTGCATGCTTGGCAAAGCAAATGTCTCTTTTTACACATCATTTATTCTCACAGACATCTGGATTCTGCTTATTTCAGCCTAGGGATCATCCGTAAAGTGTTTTGTTTTATGTTTAGTTTTTGTTCTTGCAAGGCAAATATTGACACATTTCAAACAGACCCCAGATGCCTTTCCATGTATTTATTTACATTGCTTGTCAATCATGGCTCTAAAGAAAATTACCAGCCCACCAAATCATCTCAATTTGACAACTTGTGATTATGATGTAAATCACCTAGCAATGACTTAGTTGTGTAGATTGCATCATATAAACTTTTCAAAAATACTGTTCGGAGCCAAACTTTTGTTGGACATGTTCTCTGCAAATGATTCAAAGCTCGTACTTCATACCTGTGTAAAATATTTAATTCCAGACTGTTTCACATATCGTGTCAGATTTAATATGCAAGAACATTTCCAAAAAATATGACCTTCAAATATTAAATTGCATTAATATAACTAAAACGCTTAACAATAGTGTATTTGTTTATAAAATGTTTAGAAAAGAAGTCAGTTTGTTATTCTGCAGTCAGTTATTCTGCAGTCAGTTATTCTGTAGTCAGTTATTCTCCAATCAGTTATTCTGTAGTCAGTTATTCTGCAGTCAGTTATTCTGCAGTCAATTATTCTGCAGTCAGTTATTCTGGTCAGGTGTTCTGTAGTCAGTTATTCTGCAGTAAGGTATTCTACAGGCAGGTATTCTGTAGACAGTTATTCTGTAGTCAGTTATTTTGTATTTGGTTATTCTGTAGTCAGTTATTATGTAGTCAGTTATTCTGTAGTCAGTTATTTTGTATGGTTATTCTGTAGTCAGTTATTCTGCAGGCAGGTATTCTGTAGTCAATTATTCTGTAGTCAGTTATTCTGCAGGCAGGTATTCTGTAGTCAGTTTTCCGTAGTCAGTTATTTTGTATGGTTATTCTGTAGTCAGTTATTTTGTATTTGGTTATTCTGTAGTCAGTTATTATGTAGTCAGTTATTCTGTAGTCATTTATTTTGTATGGTTATTCTGTAGTCAGTTATTCTGCAGGCAGGTATTCTGTAGTCAATTATTCTGTAGTCAGTTATTCTGCAGTCAGTTATTCTGTAGTTTGTTGCTGTTGTTGTTTTTGCTGATGAAATGTATGCTCATGTAAAGTTCAGGGACAATTTTAAGCCAGGTTAAATCCATTTACCCAAGCTCCTACAGTTGTCTTTCATTAAGTGACAAAGCAAACACTTTTGGCAATAGCTAAACCCTGCTTTATCCAAATGAAATATACTGCACTGTATATGCAAATCATTTTATTTAAACTGAGAAAGCTTCATAAAAAAAAGAAAAAAGTTGGCAGCTAGCTGGAACATCTGTTCTCTTTTGAAAAATCAGACACTATTTTACCCGACATTATATGATATTGTGTACTCTAGTTAAAAAGATGAAGATGTTCCTCTTGTTAATGCCCCAATCGAAACTGTTCAGTTTACAACCTCGTTCACAGAAGCAAGACACACTGGCACTGTGTCAGAAACTCTTAGACATTTCCAGCACTTGTTTTAAACTGGTCAGAGCTGCTGCGTCTTTCCTGCTGTAAAATTCCATAGAGGCCGTTACAGTATTCTCTGCCTATGATGACTATTAGGAAACAGTGTAACCACTGTAAAGACATATCAAATTGGTCTCACAGTTGTGAACAGTGGTCTCCAGTCTCAGCAACATCAAGGTACTGTATTATTCTGGTATTGTCATCCCTGAAAGCAGAGAAAAGTAGCACTTGGTACCCACTTCCTTTTGAAGCACAGAAGAGATAAAAATACAAAACAGGACAGATGTACTCCCAAGGTTAAGAACAAAAAATATATATAACCCATGGTTTCTTTGTTGACTCCAGCCTGTGAGCCTCTGTTCAAAGTCAGCTTTTGTCTGCTCAGAGCTGCCATGTTTCAGGCAGAGCCACCGCTGATCAAAGGCAAGCGTGGGGCGGTTCAGCAGGCAGAGTGTGAGCTGGGAAGACAAGGTTCCCGCCTTCTGGGAATGCCACTGCTAGACAACATGACTGTCGTGGACAGCTGGCTCCTCTGAACCGCAAGAACGAAAAGGCACGTCCCATGTTTGCCTGGGGCCAAAGACCTGGTGCAGAATTCACTCAATTGGAGCGTGTAGAGGTGCCTACTGATTGGGGGGACATATACAGTGCAAGGCTATATAGATACTCATTACACAACCCATTGCACCCTTGTTATTCCCTGTTCCGTGGTTACATTCAAAGAAACATTTCAAAGGTGGATCGTATGTTTGTTTCAATGAGGGGCAGATACAATGTTAACACATATTTTTGTTCACTTTTGCTAATGCAGGGTTGTGTTGTGATGGATACTGCTGGAGGCACCTGTCAGGTATGGCCATATTGAATGTTATTTACTGTGTCAGGTGAGGATTGCTGGGACTGACAGTATTGGAGGGAGCCATCTTTATAGCTTCAGAACCTCCACAGCAACATGTTCTGGAATGTGTGTCTTGACTGTTACTAAGGTGTAATTAGCAGGCTGGATTATTTATAGCTTGCAGAAGATTTGCAGTGCTTGTGTTCTTTGACTGCTGATGGAAGGAGTTGCTGTCCTCATGCAGAATGTCCTGGGGTTGTAAACTAGAACTGGTTGAACATCAAGTGTGAATCAGCATCTCTGTCATTGAGTAAAATGCAGCCATTTAATATAGTATGGAAATAAATGAGTTCTAATGTCCTATGTGAAATAGCCTTCAAGACAATGCAATTAATCCTGTAAAAGGGGGAGGGTCCTTTGTTATTACATACAGTACATGTAATGCATTTAACTCTTCATTCATCTAAGCTAAGTGTGACGCTTACAATTTGTCCTGTTGCAATCAAACCTGGGAAGTTGCCATAGAAAAGAATCAGTGCCCTATTATTAGATCCATTTTTTAATGAATAACACATTGTTTTGAGGTTCATGTTTTACACTATAAAATACCACATTTCATTTTATTTTGTATAAACAGACTTTTGAAAAATGAATCACTCTATAAATAACTGGTTATCTCTTTTAATAGGGCCTCTGCACAGATACATTCCTGTAACAATAGAATTGTTCATTTGTCAGTGTGGTGACAGAGAAAGAATGAATCTTGGTTATAAATCTCCCTCCCGACCTGTGAGGGCGCTGTGTAAAGGGAACAGAGTGCCCCGGACTGGATGGTCTGACAATTCATTCCAAGGGAAAGGTGGAAGTTGGCCATCTAGAAAGGGGGCGGAGCTACGGTACACCAAGTCATCGCCCCAAAAGGTAAGCGATGTGGCAACCGCAGATTGAAGGAGAAATGGTTGCACTCGCTAACCAAAGGGGCGTGACTGACGGTACAAAAGGGGGCGTGGCTAGGTGATCTGTTCCATTGTTATGTTTAAGAGAGAACTGCTGAAAGGAGAACTATAATTGTACCGTGAGTGTTTTTTTTTTTTTGTCATGCCTAATTATATACTTGTTTGTTTATTAGATGGCTAACATGTACCGGGAGCTGTCGCCTAAGGCCAGCACCAACCCGGACAGCACTTCACAACTGTACACAAATAAATTGTATTTCACCACTTGCACGTTAGCATTCACTCAGGACTCGGGATTGTGTGTGTGTCTTTGTGTGTGTTATACTGTTATTATTATTTCTGGACTGTAATAGGATTATACATTATACTCTCTACTTAAAGATCCTCCCAAAAGAACGGAGACATCCACTTTCCAGAAGGCTCAGAACACACTCAAGGCAGCATCTATGATGATGTATTCAGTGCTGAAGTCTGTGACCTACAAGTGTCCTACACAACGTGCCATTGATATGCGCAGGGCATGTGTTTATCGTCAATAAACCTAAGAGATTTATAGTGGCTTAACTAATTGCTGTTAATCGTCCCGAAATTAATTCAACAACCACAAATTTATTGTTTCAGCAAAAAAAAAAAAAAAAAGCTCACCCATTAACCGAAGCAGCTATATATAATTTCACATCTTTTTTTCTTCCGCAGATAAAAAAAAGCAGCATCATTTGTTTGGCCCGTGGTACCTGACAAGTTGAAAATCTCCCTGTGCCAGTGTTATCTGGGAAGCCCAGAGGCGAGGATAATGACAGTGCATGACAGCAGCCCCAGCTCCAGCCAAGTGGCAGAGCGTTCACACAGACATCATGCATTGGTTTTAATTACATAGATTATTTATTAAAACAGACTAGTCAACAATATACATATTTTACAGTACATTCTTTGAATTTGACCTCACCTGTTGAGGTACACCCTGCCCATAAATTAGCTTGCAGGTAAGTGAAGAGGCTGGTCGTAGGGAAGCCATGGGCAGGGGGGCAGGATAGTTTGCCTTCCCCATTAGACAAAGTCAAAAAAAGCAGGTAGAGGTTGGGGGGAGGAGGAGGTGAACTCTGGCACCCAGCAGGGCTGTAGTGGATTGAGGTAAATTATAAATCCTTTGCTTGCCTATCATTGGACGAATAGTTTATCGAGGGATGAATAAGGAACTAGCTGTTCGATTGACAATTTAGTTAATATTCGAAGCTCCTAAATTATGCTTGATATTTATGTAAATTTGATCTAAGGTTAAAGTGAGTTCCATGCCAGAACCACCACTGCTTAATGTTTGGGTCATTATCATGCATCAACAATATAAGGACATTGTTGTATAATCTATATCTGTAAACAACTACAGTGGGCTGGTATACCATTGCCTTACAAAAACATTATCATAAACTGTTCCAAAAAACGTTTACAGTTTCATCTTGGAAACTGTAACCCATTCTGACAGCACTGAAGTTGACATGCCCCTAACTCAGGCTTGGTGCAAACCAGACATTGAAATTGACATGCCCCTAACTCAGGCTTGGTGCAAACCAGGCATTGAAATTGACATGCCCCTAACTCAGGCTTGGTGCAAACCAGGCATTGAAATTGACTTGCCCCTATCTCAGGCTTGGTGCAAACCAGGCACTGAAGTTGACATGCCCCTAACTCAGGCTTGGTGCAAACCAGACATTGAAATTGACATGCCCCTAACTCAGGCTTGGTGCAAACCAGACATTGAAGTTGACATGCCCCTAACTCAGGCTTGGTGCAAACCAGGCATTGAAATTGACTTGCCCCTATCTCAGGCTTGGTGCAAACCAGGCATTGAAATTGACATGCCCCTAACTCAGGCTTGGTGCAAACCAGGCTGAAGCTGAACAGACCATATAAGAGTAGAAAGGGTGTGGAAAACTGCAAATAAAAACAATGCAGATTTTCTTGCCGGAGCAACATAAATCTGCTTTTTAATTTGTCACGGTAAGCAAATGTGATAAACCATGCCACTTTTAGCAGCATAATCGGACATGCAATTTGCATTTTGTGAATGTCAATTTTAAAAAAAATCTGTAACATTAGGACCAGGTAATAAATGCATGTAAACAGCTATTTTAATTATTCAGCATCTGGGAATTCAGGCACACAAAGCAATGTGGACACTTCTGTAATATATGGCTCTATGTATTATGCATTTATTTTATTAAACTTGTATTGAGATGGCGCACATTCATTGTGGATCAAAATACCAATGTTATCTGGTTATTCAGGAATCTACTGAACTCATTAGTACAGAAGGTTCAGTTTGAGCAAAAAAAAATTGCAGATTTGGGACTAGTTTAAAAAAAAAATCTTGCTAGGAAAATATAAAAGGAGAGACTAATTAGATTAGATTAATCTTGTGATGGTGTGGGATTATTTTAAAATGGTGAACCCAATTCCCAACCCATTTTCAAGCAAATAGCTGATAGAATAGTATATAATATTTTATATAGTGCTTGTTAGTGTTCAACCCTCCCAGTCTAAGCCTAAAAAATCCAGCACAATTAATCTTTTTGCACAAGAAAAGCAATACATTTTTTACCTGATTATCTCATGCGATTTAATATATAACAACAGGTTGAGGTTTCGGGACACATCTTTCATGTACCAGGAGAAGAGAAGAAGTGGGCAGGAGATGCTTTGCATATTCAGTTCCATACAACTTGTCAGCCCCCATTTACTTCAACAGAATGAGCCCACAAACCACTTTGAAGCTACATAATAATACATCATATAGGGTTCCTTTTAACACCATTCACTAGTTGAAATGTTTATTTGATGTGTTTTTTTGACATGATTTGCATGACATTACCTGCCTTGATCTGACTTTTTCATGAAATTAGGGATGTGCGTCTCAATAAATGTTTGAATAAAATTAATTTAATACGTAGATAAATAAAAAAATAAATAAAAACGCGAAGACACAATACATAGATTTACCAGGGGTGCAGAATCACAGAATGCTGTAAAACGTTGCTGTTGTGAAGTGCAATCAAACATTAGACTCCAAACGTGTGAGAACTGCTTCAGAATCTCTGACTGTGTTGCAATCTGTCACATGGGGACTGATTATGAAGCTAGGAGTCTAAGAAGCCGGGAGCAGACAGAGCATGAAAGGTCAAAGTACTTCAGCAGAAGTGCAATAGAACATTAAACCACAGCGCTGGGTTGGGATTGCAGTTCTTTCTTTTGGTTTAAATTCGAGATTAGAATTACCAGCCTTGCACTTACAGTAATGTTCAGACAGCCTACAGGCAATTTCCTGAGTAAGAATGAGGGTGGAATGAGAACTAGGGCAGTGCACGTAATGCTTAAGAAAGAGCAGTTTGAGGAATAGCGACTATATTAAGCTTGAAAGTAGATTAGTCTTAAAATGACATGAGATCAGGATGATATAAAGGGAATAAATAGCTTTATAATAAATTACATTTTAAAGTGATTTTATTTCCCTTTAAGGTATGACAAGCCTGCTTATTTACTTCATTTCATAATACATGGTCCATATTCAATGTAAGATCGTTGGCAGTTGGTTTTGTCAATTGATGTGCACTTTTATGCTTATTGTTTCTCTCTGTAGAATTTGCAGGGGTCGTGCATAATGGTAATTCACAAGCTTGTCGTGCCTTTCACCTTTCCAGTCCCTCTCAGTCCATCAGTGAAATGAGTTTGTAAGGAAAAAGTTAATAAAACAGATTATAAGCACAAAACTATGAGTGAGATGCTGCTGTGCTGCTGCTCTGTGGGCAGTGTGAGTGTTTTGTTGCCTGGGAAAGGGGCTATAGAATGAACAGAAATGACCCCATCTGACTTGGTGCAAGTAAGAGTTACTCCATTCAAGTGCAACCAACCACTAACTACTCTCTTTTACAAGGTTGTGGTTAACTCTTTACCATATTTGCCCTTTGCTGTACATTCTTGCACATGTTTTATCACTTCAATCATTCTAAACCTTAGCAACTCTACTTATACCAAAGCCACCTCTAGCAAACTGGGTTGACATCACCAACACATTTTCCTTCATGTAATTACCAATACATTTTTAATCGACATACAGGGTAAGCTGCCATTTAAACCTGCGTTTAACTGCTGTATGAGTACACACAAAACCAAAAACATAAACTGAGTTTTGAATCTCCCAGTTCCACTGTAACCCCTGCATCCACAGTGTTGCAGAATAGTACAACTTGCAGTTCAGAGATGGGACTCAACCAGTTTACCAGCCATCGGTTCTCGCCGCTAAGCTTCACACCCTTGGAAGTAATCTCTGAGCTATTCCATCCGGATACAGAAAAATACAAGCTCAGACAATGCCTCGCAAGAAAAGAGACATGGAAACAGTGTGTCGTCACAAGTCTGATGTTTATAGCTGACAACTAGATACACAAGACCTGGCTTGATCTCCGATAAGTAGTTCAAACAGAGCAGACTGCATAAGTAATACTCAGGTCTCCACCATTGACCTTTATGGAGCTCAGTGTTGGGGGGTTGTGCTGGCAGAGGAAGCTTTGTGCATCCTGACAGCTCGTAAGCAATGAAATCAAAATCAGTTGCGGCAGAACAATCCCTTATCTGCAATAGGGCAACCCTCCCCAGCATCACAACGTCCCTGCTCCTGTGCCAGCCTGTCAGTCAACAGCAGTCCAATGCTGCTCGGCTCGGCTGCAGGTATATTCAGAATACTAAACACACTCTATTCTAGAGATGAGGGTTTAGGACAGATTTTCAATGACTGGTAACACTCATCTATTGATTACTGTCAATGCAGCATTTCCCTTGCATGCTGCTTTCTGGTGTATTTGATATATATATATATATATATATATATATATATATATATATATATATATATATATATATATATATATATATATATTAATACTGCCCTGAACCATGGTGATAGAGGGGAATGTTGCTTTGAATTTCATGCTTTAACAAATTATATATATATTTTTCCCTTTAGGAGAGAAAATTATACTTAGTTTTCAATCTTTTTACATGATATGACCCCAAACTTAACCCTTTTCTGATACAATTGTATACTTACAAATATCATACAGAAAGATTTACACATTAAGGACATTGTAACGATGCATGATAACATTGTAATTATGTGTAAGCACACATGTATTTACTAAATAACTACTATGTAAATACACAGTAATTAGAGACACTTAATGTAAAGTGTTACCTGAAATTGCATTTTCTCATTTTTTAAATTGCATTTTCTTTTTTTTAATGCCTGATGAACTTTGCAAAAGCTTTATAAATATTATTATTATTATTTATTTCTTAGCAGACGCCCTTATCCAGGGTGACTTACAATCGTAAGCAAATACATTAAGTGTTACAATACAAGTAATACAATAAGAGCAAGAAATACAATAACTTTTGTTCAAGCAAAGTGTGACAAATCACAATTCAATAATACAGCAGATAATAGTGATAGTTACATCAGGATATGATTAAATACAAAATACTACAGGTTAAACACTTGGCAGATTACAGTATTCTGAAGTACAGGATTAAATGCAGTAAAATGGGGGCAGATAAGAGCAAAATAAAGCACATTTAAATGAAGGGTGATAGTGTCCCAGGATACAACTCTACTTATGCCTCTAAATATGCCTCTTTCACTCAGCTCTATGTCATTGGGTACTGGAGTTGAGCTTCTTGCAGCGTGACCCAAATCAAATGAGAATGATTTCCATTTTAGTGGCGAGTGAATTGACTGACTGTGCATAAAACTAGACTAGATGTATATTGGTTATTAGGCATAGGATGTCAGAAGTGGAGGAACCTGTAGGTGCTCAAGCCCCACAGGTGTCACTCCTGGTCTTAATCCTTTAGACATGAATCCTACTGCAGTGCAGGATCAGAAGAAACAGACACAAACAAACACACATACACACACACACACACACACACACAGAGACACACACACGCACGCACACGCGCAGACACGCACATGCACACACACACACACACACACAGACACACACACGTGCACACACACACACACACGCACACACATGCACATGCACACACACGCACGCACACACACACTTGTGCTTTCAAGAGCAGCTTGCCAGAAGAGGAGTCATGCTCAGCGTTGAACGCTATCTGTCAGGATGCAATTTATACAGCACAGCAATTCATTTTTTTTTGCCACAATTTCCTTCCTTGAATAACATCTGTGCTGATGAAAAGACTCCAATCTGCTAAATTGT